>NC_045155.1:21387215-21402215 GCF_900700415.2 Clupea harengus | reverse complement strand
ATGGGCATGGTCCCCTCTCTGCGGCTCCACCCTGTAACCCACACACACATTTCCTCAACTGGAAACATTTCACAGTTTATGGTGGGAGTGAAGTTTCCAAAACAATACAGGCCTGGGACTTGGCTTCTCTGCTAGACCTTCATTGCCTGTATATGTGTATAGTGCATATATAGTATGTGTATGTATTAGGGGTGTAAATCTCTCATGACAAAGACGATCCGATTCGCATCTCGATACATGGGCACGATACGATACAAGAAAAGATGCATGTTTATAAAAACGATTCAGTACGATTCGATACGATTCGATGCGATGCGATGCGATGCGATGCGATGCGATGCGATTCGATGCAGTTCAATAATTGAAAACACTGAGTTGTGAGGAAACAATGGACCTCATTCTCGAACATTTTCTTAAGTGTCTTATTAAATATCTTCTTACCAACCTCAGAAAATATCGCTGGATTCATGAACGCCTGGAAATGTGTTGTTAATTGAAAGCGCTTTCTCATGCACCTGAACTTGCATACAGAAACGCCCCGCCAGCTCCTTATAAGAGCATGCTATTGCAACATGTGCACACTCCACAGGCAACGCGAAAGCAACTTCAGAGACTGATCAAAATCATTTCAAAGCAAGCACCAGTAAACCCAGACCTAATTTCACCAGGGAAGAGGTGAAGAAAGTCTACTGTTGCAGAATGTAGATGTGTCCATTCTATTCCACTATGTCTATATCCACGCGATTGAGTTTAGTGCTTAATTATTTATTCACTGCCATTTGCAGTGTTCAGATAGTGCTTATTTATTTTTTCACTGCCATTTGCAGTGTTCATATGGTAACAAATCACGGAAGTGCGGAATATTTGTTATGGTTTTTTATTAAACACTAAAAACAATACAATGTCAAAATGGCACAGGCTTTATGCCCTGGTACAAGTTATCACGAACAGACTGTGCTACCGTCACACACCTGTATAAACTCCGTCCCAACACAGAACAACGACATGCAATTAGAACAGTAAGCAACATTGTTAGGGAACATCGGTGAGCGCTAGTGCATCACATAGAGAAAAGTATGAGCCCGCCGCACGGCATTATGGGGCGACTATGCCGGCACGTTACAATATAGTGCTTTTATTTATGTTAGGACATCACGATGGCTCGGTCTCGGAATCATGACTATAAATGTTAAACATAATTGTTAATGATACAAATATTCTCCTATTTATTATTATTATAATTATTTAAATCCGAGGATGTCTGTAGAAACACGCAATCAACAACGATTTATCTTCCTTGGCCAAAGGAGCTAGCATAGCATAGGCCATTGAAATGGATAGGGTAGCTAGCATAGGCCATTGAAATTGCGTTGGTCTTGGCGTTATTTGTGAGAATACAGCCTGATTGGTTTATGCTATGCGGGCTTTGGCCAATGACAGGCTGTCATTGTTCTGACTGAGATCAAATGCAACAGGTCAGTGAGTGTTTTGTGTTTTCCGTAGCAAAAAAATCGGAGAGACAAACGCTTGTGAACCGATTCATAACTTTTAAATCAGGCAAAGACCGGTTCATGTCATTTTAATACCGATACGGGACTTCACGCATCGATGTAGTCGTATCTTACAAGCTAAAAACGGATATCGATACGTATCGGTTATTTTTTACACCCCTAGTATGTATATATATGTATATTTGTATGTGACTCTGCTTCCTCTCTTCACAGGAGACAAACGTGTGATCAAGCTCTATCTGAAATCCAAGGAGACGGGCAAAAAGTTTGCCAGCGTGGACTTTGTCTTCTACAACTGCAGTGTCCACCAGTCGTAAGTACTTCTCTTTGTGGCATGTTCCTTTCCTCCAGTCCTACAGTCTATAGAGGATGTGTGTGTCTGTGTCTGTGTGTGTCTGTGTGTGATGCCTCAGTTCTCCTCTGCGTAGTGGTGTATTTTTAACTGTCTTGTGCCATGAGTTTTTTTGCTTAGCTTTACAACATCTTATCCATGGATGAGATCAGCCTCCTGATGTCATTTTCTTAATGACTTGGAGCATTACTAAAGCCAACAGACGTGTTTTACAGGCCTGAGTTCTCTCTCTCTCCTATCTCTCCCTCTCTCTCTCTCTCTCTCCCTCTCTCTCTCTCCCGCTCTCTCTCTCCCCTTCTCACTCAGTTGGCTGACCTCAAGCTTTCTGTCTGTCTTGCCTCTATCTGTTGGTCTCTCGCTCTTATTCCTTCCCTCCCTCCCTCCTTCCCTCTCTCATCCCATCCCACACTTCCTCCTCATATCTCTCTTTCTGTCATTACTTCTGCCATTAGCTCACACTCCCCTGTTGTCTCCCTTTCCCTCCCTTTCAGCCCTCCTCTTGTCATTCACTCACCAGCCCTTCAATCCCCCTTTTTTTGCTACTTTCCACTTGTTCCGCCTCTGTCCCTCTCTCCCTCTCTCCCTCTCTCTCATCCCCTCCCCTCCCCTCCTCACTCCTCTCCCTCTGCCAAGCTTGTGTTACATTTGGAGGCCTGATGTTCCAGATGTTGCCCACCTCGCCCCCCACCTCTGCGTTCATTAGACAGGTTTTGGATGAGCCCTGTTCTTTGGATGGCATACATTTGCATGGCAATGTCCCCCTAATTAACAGAGCCCATCTCTCACATTAAAGCTGGGCCTCAAGTGGAGGCCGTGTGAAGTGCTCACCTGCAGCCTGCATGTTGGCTCGTGTGCAGAGTGAGAGGACGTGTGTGTGTGTGTGCGCACGTGTGTGTGTGTGTATGTGTGTGTGCGCATGTGTGTGTGTGTGTGTGTGTGTGTGCGCGTGTGCGCATGTGTGTGTGTGAGTAGGAGGACAAGGAGGAGGACAGTGACACTCACTCTGTGACAGAGCTTTCATCACTGTGAGCCAGATTCCACATACCTAGCTCTGTCTCTGTGAGCTTGTGTCTGTGTGTTTGTAGTTGTGTGTGTGTGTGTGTGTGTGTGTGTGTGTGTGTGTGTGTGAACGGTGTGTGCTTGAGCACATTTGTATGGTTGAAGCTGCTGTAGCAGTAGTTTTAAGGTCCATTACAGTTTGGTTCTAGACAATAATTAGAATGCATAGAAGATATTCTGCCTTTTTTTTCTGAATCAAAATGAATTTGATCATTAATTCACCGGTGTATACATGTTTGATATGCCGGTCACCTGTCCTCTGCCAAGTCACGTGGTGACCGTAGATTGCCCAGAAATTGGTCTTCCTCTTGCTCATATCCAACCTGTGACCTCAGCACGCCTAGTGATCTGGGTGTTGGGTAGGGGGGAGGACAGCTCCCTCTCACTGGCAAAGAGAAATGAGAGCATGGAGTGTGTGTGGAGGGGGAATGCCCACTTGGCAAGGCAAATTACCCCGCTGGCTATTTACATGCACAGTAACAATATTAGAGTTTTGCATGAGAAAGGATGGTTGGAATAGCTTAATCGAGCGTACGAGGGCCTCCGAATGCATTTTTAACGACAGCAGCATGGAGGAGGAGAGCCGAGGGAGTGAGGCGGGGAGAGGGAGGGAGGGAGAGAGAGAGGGAGAGAGCGGGAGATTGTGCCCATTGTGCTGGGGATAATGCGCTCACAGCAGCCAAAGGTTAGCGCCTCGCCTGAGCCTCACCGCTGCGGACATTTAAATATGAAAGGAGCAGGCGTGCGGGCCGGATGGGTGGACGTCCGCCCCCAAAAAGAGTCCTTGTCTCAGAGGGCCAGACCCCTGAGAGGACGGCCCTGGGCCCCCGTGAGGGAGGACAGAGAGCGTTCGGCGTGTCGCAGCAGGCCGCTGCTCAGGGCCCGGCCCCAAAGCACAGCAACAGCTGGGACCTTTTATGGCCTTTGTGATGGTGCAAACTGGTTACCTCACATTTATGGCCTTTGTGATGGTGCAAACTGGTTACCTCACATTTATGGCCTTTGTGATGGTGCAAACTGGTTACCTCACATTTATGGCCTTTGTGATGGTGCAAACTGGTTACCTCACATTTCCGAATTTGTTCCAATGGGCTGTGAACAAGTGGTTATCATGGTATCCTCATCAGTGATGAAACAGCGGGGGAGATGAGAGGCGTGTAAATGACTTCAGCTGGGTGTTCCAAAGGCAGAACATACGTATAGTGGCAAGAAGTAATGCTTGCTTTATTGCAGCCTACAGTCTGGACTGTGTGTTTGTGTCTGTGTGTGTGGTAGTGTGTATATGTGCTTTCATTTTGTATGTGTGTGTGTTTCGGTTTGTGTTTTTTCTTAATGTTGTGTGGCCCCACGCGCTGTAGAGAACAGGTTCATGTCAAGAGGATGGCTCCCTTGTGATCTAACCCTCTTAAGGAGATCAATAGTGGATCAGCAGCGCCTGGAGAAAGGGGGGGGTTCTGATCAAGTCCATGGGCAGGTTATCACTCACGAATGAATCAGAACCTGTAGTCTTTGAAGGACAGTGTTACCTCATGTAATACACTTACCAGAGTCAGACAACCATGTACAATCATATACACTTTGCATTTTTTTTGTAATACATTAAAGTTGTCAATATCTTATGTGTTAAGAGGTACTTGAGGGAATAAAAAGTCCTGGGAGTCTTATTGCTTAAGTTATTGCTCCTCTGTTCAACCCGTCGAAACAAGCAAGATAGAGTATATGGAAGTCATAAAAAAGTGCAACAACTTGAAGTCAAAAGCAAACCCAATTCCATTGTACAAGCTAGGAGGATATTTGAAAATGAAGGCACTGGTCTGTGCACAATGTGTCTTACAATTAATAGACGGTGTTCACTGAAGTATTTGGTGTGGCAAGTCATCACATAACCTTGTTAACAGTAAGTACAGGCATCTAATTCATATACATTTATGCATTCCAAGCTGAGGATGGAGGGAAGCCTGGGAGTGGTCCCTTATCTTCCTCTGGCAGCTTCTGTCAGTGTAGGGCCTTTAGTATGTACCATGATCACCGGAGTGGGGAGAAGCCACTGCTTTAGGGCAGCAGCCCCCGTTTCATCTCCACTCATGTGGCTGTCCGGCAGCGTGGCAGAGAGCCAGCCGTGTTTGTGAGGCTCTGAGAGTGAGTGTTGTCTGTGAAGGCCTGGTGCTCTCCCTCTTTGACCCTGCCAAAGACAAGCCCCTGGCTCTGAAACTGTGACAGGTTGGAGCATCCTTGTGAAATTTGCCTGAGTCATGTCACAGGATTTGCCAGTCAAATGAGGATGATGTGCGTGTAGCTTGACATGTCCTTCAGCAAAGATGTGTGTCTGGAATTGCCGGTAGGATTGCCTTTTAAAAGAATAGCTGTGTTTTTTTTAATGAAAGTTCTCAACAGTACTTTTGTCAGTTCTAGGCCATGCACTTCATCATGGTTTATTCATGCTGAAGCTTATTCATCGCATGCTTTGTCATATGATTTGCCAGGCACCACTTTTTATCCATGTGTTACATAAATCACATAGCCAACCTATTTCCTGGTAACATTAATGGTTAAAACATATTTTTCACCTGCCCCACATATACCCAGCTCATACTGGAGGATGCTGTTGGAGTCGGGGAAGTGGACCGCTCCTGGCCCCTCCCTGCCTAAGACAGCACTGAGCTCCATCTTCTTTAGGGGGGATAAAGGTTGAGTCCTCCATTTACGCTGTCCACTGTCCAATTAGAAGGTCGTCCATGACCTTCAGGGCCCAGCAGCATTCTAATGTTGACTGGAAATGATTGTTAAATGACTTAATTGGACAAATCACCAACGTAATTGATCCAAATGAGTTTGTTCCCTGGTTTAGAGCGCCTCAAGGGTTCTGGTACTGATAATGTGTCTCCTTGAATGTTTCTGTGAATAGAGTGATGATGAAACGTCTCGTGTTGAAGTCTTCTCTTTTCATTGACTACAGAAGACAGAATACTGGAAAAATATGCCCTATTATCATTACATGTTTTTTAATTAATTTTTTTGTTAAAGGTACTCTTGAAAAGAAAATGTTCAAGTTCATGTCTTAATTTGTTTTTGTATTGTGTCTGGGATCGTGTAGTGTGTGTGTTGTTGTCTGGGGTCCTGCAGTGTTTGTGTGTGTGTGTGTGTGTGTGTGTGTGTGTGTGTGTGTGTGTTTGTGTTGTTGTCTGGTCATTGTCTGTCTCTTGTTCGGTCCCGAAAATTGTCTTCTCTGGTTGAGAAAATTGCTGCTGTGACTAAGAGTGCTTCTCCAGTCATCCTTTCCCTTGTACCGTTCTTCCCAATCATATTCTTGTCTCCATTAGTTTCTCTTTTTCTTCCACTCATTTTCTTCAGCTCATTCCCTCCCTTTTAACTTTCTGTCTTCATTTCTTCTACTTATATCTCTTCTTTTTTCTCTCTCACATGTCTCTTAACTTTTTCTCCCCCTGCCTTTTAATAACTAATTGATGAGATGGTAAGCAGCCTCTCACTCCGGTGTTCTTTGATCTCCCACACCTCGTCCCACTCAGCGCTCACCCAAATTACCAGTGAAAAGCCTCATCAATACACGAGAGAAGTAGCAATGAAGAAGTATGATGAGCCTTATAAAAATCTCTAGGCTTCATTTAAAAAAGTCCAAAAGATGCCGGGGATCTGAACTGTGTCTTCTGGCTTCCTCCCTCTGTACCTGTGCAGGTGTCTCTCGTGTGTGAACGGCTCCTTCCCCTGCCACTGGTGCAAGTACCGACACATGTGCACCCACAACGCCAACGACTGCTCCTTCCAGGAGGGCCGGGTCAACGTCTCAGAGGTCAGTAGCCACGCAGGAGGATTGGGCATGAACGCTGGACGCTGTTCACGCACACGCACACACACACACACATGCGCACACATGCACTCACACACTCGCTCACACATGCGCTCACACACTCACACCTAGACATAGACACATCTTCTCACCCCGCACTCCAAAAATAAAGCTCAGCAGAAAAAATGAGTCCTTGCACACATACAGAAATACACACCCGGTCCCACACAGCCAAACAGATACAAACACATTTTTTCCACCATGCACATGTAAATAAAAACTCAACATACACACACATACAGATGCACACACGTAAACACTCTTACACACTGGCAGACATGCACACACGCACACATGTATATACACAATTAATCCGGGTCCTCTCCGGCTCCCTGCTGTTTCCTCGCCGTTGAGCTTTGTTCAGAGTGTATGGCTGCGCTCGCTCTGGCAGCAGCTGCTGAAATGGAAAGAGCAGTGGATTTATGCGCTTATAAACAGCACTGGCTGAATGACTATGCAAATTGTATCGTGTTCTACAATTCCAAATGCTACATTTGCATAAAAACCAATATCAATCACATCTCCTGCTCTCTCTCTCTCTCTCTCTCTCTCTCTCTCTCTCTCTCTCTCTCTGTCTCTGTCTCTCTCTCTCATACGCATGGACTGTCTACCAGCGGAAAGCCAAGTGTGAGTGCTCCATGGGTATTGGAGCGTGGGGTTTACTCGTCGGTATAAACTTCTCTCACTGTAAACACACGCACACACACATAAACACACACACACACACACACACATACACTGTGCTCACTGATGTATGAATCTTTACATACGCAATTACCATACTCGTGCACACACAGCTTTTCTAACAGGTTGACAGCACATTTTCCCCCATGCCCAGAAATGTGTGCCTATGCACAGACACACTCATGCGCACTAATCCACACAAATATTGGGCTCACAAGAGACTGCTCTCCTTCCATGTGCCGTGCCGCACGCCCAGAGTGATAAACAGACATCCAGAAAAACACTCTCCCATTTCAAATGTCTCAAAATCTCATTTTCTGGAAGAGGGAAGAAGCTCCGAATAGCAATTGCAGGTCCATGTCAAGCGACTGGCGTTTCCTTAGCGATCCCGCTAGTCTCTGCTCACCGCCGCCAGGCCTCAGCCCCACTGGATGTATACATGTGTTAGCTGGCACCGCGAGGCAACAAGGCTCGTCCTTATCTCCCCGCCGCCTGAACACCCTCTCCCCAGCACGCCCAGGCTGTGCATCGCGGTTTATTTACGATATTAATTGGTCATGAGGTATCCTACCTCAATCCAATTACGGCCGGCGCTTTTATCTCCTGTAGCTGTACACCGAGCCGACGCCGAACCTCATGTGCTCCTTCCCCTGCCTCAAAGAGGAAATTACATGGATTAGCAGTTTCTATCTCGCACACACCCCCCCCATACACACACACACACACCCCATACACATACACACACACACACACACACACACACAAACACACTCGAAGCATCATGACTTGCTGCCTACAAAGCAGCCTGCTATAAAAACCTGTGCCTGTGTCTAATCAGGGGGAAGCCAATTTGGCCCATGCAGAAGTGTATTGTTAGAGAAATGGAGAATGTGGGGTTCCTCTGAGGGGGATGTTTGTTTGTTTGTGGAGGAGAGGCAAGTCTGAGGCTTCTAGTGTAATGCGTAGAAGCCACCCAAACTAAGACACCTTAATGACGTCACGTTGTAACGCGTAGAAGCCACCCAAACAAAGACACCTTAATGACGTCACGTTGTAACGCGTAGAAGCCACCCAAACAAAGACACCTTAATGACGTCACGTTGTAGAACCTCATCTTAGGGGACATGGCAGCTCTCAGCTCCAAAACTTTGCCTTCACTCATATCATGTGCTACTTTATGATCCTCTCAAGGTGACCCAATTATCTTTTTCTGAGCCTTTTGTGCAGTAATTGTCCCAACTGTTGATATGTCAGTGTGTCCCTCAATGTGGGACCACAGATCAAAATCCCAACTGTGCCCAGTTTGGCTATTATAGACTGGGACTTCACATTGTCCCATTTGGCCAAGAGCTGTCAGATTAGTGTGTGAGGTTGAATAGAATAGGGCAGTTCTTAAATGAGTAGGTGATGGGGAAGAGATGATATATGGGAAGAGGTTTTACATCTTTAATGAGAAAGGAAAATGGACCAGCAATTTTGAATGGCTTTGAGTGACATGCGGTCACTAAGTCTCTTTTTAATGATCAAAACATTCTGCAGATAAGTGTACAACTACCTTGCCACCGAATGTAATGAGCAACATTTGCTAATCAAGTGTATATAAATCAAAATCCTGCATGACAGCGGATAAACAACAGTGCACATTAAATTTGACCAGGCGTAAAATTGCTTGTGTAAGCTGCACTTGAGAAGCTCATAAGGAGAAATAAACAAAAGAAACAAAGAAACGCACAAACTACAGAATGTGACCAGAACATTTGCCGGGTCACCTAAAACAGTGCTGGCTTTAATAGCCACATGTATAATGGTGTTAAACAAATGCTTGGCTCTGGCCTCTACCGGCTGTGTGCCCAGTCAGACGTGCTAAACCATTAGCACATCCACAGCAATACGCTCGACTAAAATAGTCCAGGAGAGAAGGACACAAAGATGCTATACTGAGCAGTCATGCCCCAGGATATGTCACAGAGCATATGGACAGCTCTGCCAAAGAAATACATTATATCACTGCCAACATTGTTTCTGGGACACTGGAGCAAAGGTTGTTTAGCTTCTTCTTTCCAGATGCTCTGTAATAATTTAACAGATAAAAATATACATGAATGAAGAGGGGGAAAAATGGGTTCCTTAATGTCTCCCATAGTGTTATTCAGTGCATTTGGGTTTGTTTAGAACATGATGAAAAGGAGATTTGTGGAGTAATGAGCAACCCTTAATTTGACTCTAGTTAATGGAGCATTCCGCAGGGAGTAGTTCTGGGGAGTATAAATAAGTTATGAGCTGGTATCTCCTCCAAAGTGCAGCACCGCAGCGCAGCTCCTGGCTCCCTGGGGTTTGGCCCGGCATACACATACATTTATCAATACTCATTTGTGTGCCCTGGAAAACTTGCAAATGCACAGGGTTATGCCGACTTGTTCAAAGAAGGAAAGGAGGTGCAGGAGGTTGTCTGTGGTAATGTGTGTTTGTTTGATATCTGCAGAGGTATGGTATGAAGCTCGGACAAAAACACAATCAAATATGAAGTAAGCCAATTTTGTGTGTGTGTGTGTGTGTGTGTGTGTGTGTGTGTGTGTGTGTGTGTGTGTGTGTGTGTGTGTGTGTGTGTGTGTGTGTGTGTGTGTGTGTGTGTGTCAGCCATACAGAATATGAATGCTCCTCGGGTACATTTTTCTTCTCTCCACCCATTCAGTTTCTCCCACTCTCCTGCCTGACCCAGTTTTGGCTCAAACATAAAATGTGGCTTCTTAGAACTTCTATAAGTGCTGCTCGGCGTTTCTCATCCCGTCTGAGCATGTGCGGCTCCTGCCAGCCCTCCTCTGGATGGCATTCAGCGCTCAGCTCCGCCAGGCCGCTTACTTTCCCTCTGATTTACCGTCAGGTACCCCACCCTTCCCCCTCCATAATCTCTGGGAGTGTGGCTCCAGTAAATACACCGGCACCCACCCCCCCACACCTCGTGATGGAAACGGCACTGTGCTGAGATGTGCTGGGCCGCGAGTGCCTGAGGAAAGGCACTTTGGATCGGCAGAGTCTGGAACTGCACTCTGCTTTACCGTGCCAAGATCTGCGAGCCACGTTCAACCTTGGCTGCGGCGGTTTCCCCAGCTTCTCCCTGCAAGATGTGTGGCCCTCAGGGGACAGACAGTGTGAACACACCCTCATACCTTTTTCCCTAATTAATTATAACGTTAATTAACAAAAAGCAGGGACTGCACCTTACACATCTCTTTTCTGATTCATTTATTCATCGGTTTATTTATTTATGATCGACCAGCCTGCGATCTAGTGTATTCACAGTATCAGAGCCGTGTCTCCTTCTTGTTCTCCTGGCACCAGGTGGTGTGAAGGGATCTGTGGCTGCCACTGACCTTCAGCTTTAATTATTCAAAGTGTATTAAATCCTAATTTCCAAATGCCTCCGCGTCTGTCCGGCTAATAGGAGGGGACTGGGGAAGAATTGTACAGCTGAGGAGTAGAGTGTGCTAGCGGTCGCCGGCAAATCTTTGGGCTTGGCCCAAAAGGGCTGTGTGCTGTGCGCCTTGAGCCGCCTCCCTCCACCCCTGCCAAGTCATCTGCTTCTCCAGCCTTGTTTCGTATTCATATTCCTGACGAAAGCCTGAGCCCAGGACGCCGACTCCACATGAGTGCTGGGAAGGTGTGGGATTCTGACTACGGTGGCTTTTGCCGATACACTTATTCAGGATTACTCAGCAGCATGTTTCCGAGAGCCCAGCTCAACAATCTCATTAAGGCAGCAGAAATTCATGTTTTATTTTTCTCGGGGCTCCGTTACAAAATATCGCTTTCACATTCCCTTGAAGAGCGAGCGGAACGAGGCACATTTATTTTTTTAAAAGACAACATTGCTTGGAAGCGAAATATCGTACATGTTTTCTGTGGTTAGCAGCTAGCTTTAAACAGGCCACCTATCCCCTGAAACCTGAGAGCGATCGTGATGTTTACTTTATTGCCACAAATGTGGGCGGACACTGCGGAGCCCTCTCACGGCTCTGAGTCTCCTTTATTAAACACGGGGTTCCTCGGAGACGCCCCAGCCCATCAGATTCAGTTCCCCCTCGCAGCTCAGCTCAGCTAGTCAACAAGCCCAAGATCACTTAATTAGATGGCAAGCCTCTCACTCAGCTGCTCCACCAAGCTAGCTGCCAAAAGGCATTACTATGAAATGCCCTTCCATACCCAAATTGACATGATGCAAATGTTACGGTCTGTTATGGTTGTACCAGTCAATTAATAAGGATGTGGAGGAATGGTTATCATGTTTAGATAGCTAATATTTGATGGAAAAAATACCATGAGCTTAATGTAAATTTGCCACATGGCATTTTGTACTGTGAACACATTCATTTGAGATGTGATTCTTTGCTCTGATGTTAAGAGGAAATATGTAGTTATTTTAAATCTGGCATACTCTGTGAAAATGCACTTCTTTTGAAATGCTGTGCCCATGTACAAATTTTGCTTATATAATGGCTTTTGGCCTAGACAGATGTAAGACAGGAATCAAGCAAAGGAAGTAGAAAGGGTCCGTGCTGACTAAAACAAGAGTATTGCCTTGGCAACCATTCTAATTAACTGGCTTTGTGGCACTATTGAACTCTTGTACAGAATTGTCGAGAGGGTTTGCTTTCTGTTGACGGATGTGAAACGATTCGGTTGCCCCCCCACCCCACCCCACCCCACCAGCCTTCTACACACACTCCCCAGAACCTGTCAGACTGAGCGTGCTTTGCAGAAGTTCCGTTGGGATAAATATTGGCTTTTTGTGAAAGCCTTCAAATCTCCAAGTGAGGTCACACCAGAGTCCCGACGTCTCCTTGGAGGGATGTAGTCATCATATGGCTCTTTTTTTTCATCTTCATCTTCCTCTTCTCATCCCTGTGCCTGGTATTGTTTTCCTGGCGGTGGGGTGGTTAGGGACCGCGCTCTCTCTCTCTGTCCCCGGCTCCCGGCCCGCTCCAGTGGCTAATCCATAAGGCCGCTCGCGAGGTCATCGCTGGCCGCAATCAGCCAAGCATCACCTCTCCTGCCGTCGCTCAGGGAGGCACCCATCCGTCAAAGCTGCCCTGTCGCTCCTGAGTGACACCTCATCCCTCATTTTAGCACAGCAGGGGGGCTGCCAGAGGAGCACCCAGTGGGGCAGAGAAGCACCACATCAGCACCTATGGAATTACATCATATCAGGCCCATGTTATCTCAGTGGAAGTGAGCCAGTCAGACCCCCCCCCCCCCCCCCCCCCCCACACACACACACACACACACACACAAGTAAATTCCAAGAGAAAATTTCATTTCGCTTTAACTCCCTTTAACATCTAATTCTGTCATGAATGAGAGTGCGCGTGCTTCATGGAAGATTGGGTATAAGCCTCAGATTTCCCAGAGGCTGTTCTAAAGTGTTCTAAAGACTGCATTTGTCTCTTTCTAAAATTACTCAAGCAGTTTAGCAGAGGTCTTTTTGGGGGTATCATCCCATCAGAAAAATACTGTAGACAATTTGCTTAAGAGGGAAATAGAGGGTGGTTTATTGAAACCGCCTTGGCTGGCAGAGCTCAGAGTGTGGGCTGTGCTGAGTGGCTGGAGTCGGAGCTGCTCCCCACTGCTTGTTGTTGGAGAAGCCGTGCAGCTCGAGGGGACATAGCTGGAGGCCGCGTTTCAGCTAAACACACAGTGGTCTGCTGAGGCACAGCTGGCAGCAGCCTGTGGAGCCTGTGGAGCTTGGGAAAGGAAGGAAAGCCAAGAGAATGGCAGGAGAAGACAAGCCTGAACATTCTCCTCAGGATGCCTGTCTACCGCTCTTTTCTGGTTTCCTAGCTAGATGTTTATTTTTATTTGTTTGTATTTACTTGTTCTTGTCTAGTGTTTTACCAAAGGCAGGACAGGACACCCCCTGGCCAAGAGGACTTTTTGTTTCTTATGGGCTTGCTGTGTTCAGTGTGTGTGTGTGTGTGTGTGTGTGTGTGTGTGTGGACTCACCTGATTGGCCCATGGTGAATAAACAGAATGACTCCCACTCTATGCCAGTCATAGTCATAGGGAGGTCCTCTGAGCGCTGGTATCTCTGTCTGACTCACTGCACCAAGGGAAAATGCCAGGCGCTAACCCACATCCTCAGCTCAAAGCAAATGAGTGAAAGAATGAGAAAACGGAAATAAAGCCAAACACTTCAAAGGATTCCCATGGTGCTCCACTGCACTCTGCCAGTGTGCTATCTGATCTGCACTTTCAACTCTGTTTTGACACCTGTCACGGCAGAAATAGTTTTCATTCAATTGTGTGTCTCTCTTTGTGCCGCCATTCTGTTACTGCAGATCATAGCAGTCTGTGTTGGAGTACAGGGCAGGGATGAGGTAGCAGTGAATGTAATGCCAGGCTGTGGTGTGGTGTGGTGTGGTGTGGTGTGGTGGGGCTGTAGCTGCAGGATGTGGCTCCCCGCCCGTGTGTTCTGACACACCGCAGTAACAGTGTTTCATATTGTTTGTTGTCACAGCTGAGGCCCAGTGGACATGCACTGACTGCCACTCAAACTGCGGTTACCTCGGAGACCGGGCACTGTGACCTCAGTCATTTTTGGTCAGACTTACTGAAGCACTGGGGAGATTTCAGCATTAACAAACTTAACATTGTTGGTTTTCTCTTGAAGTCATGGTGGGTTTAATGATTAGCCTTTCATTTCATCTTGTGTTAATGAATGAAGTTTTCCGAAGTTGTAACATATTGTATAACTTTTTATATTTTTACAACCTCTTTCTCATTTTTAGCAGGCGATACACACACCACACACACACATTCGCTGTTCCTCAACTATGTAACAAACACACACACACACACACACACACACACACACACACACACACACACACCTTGGCCTCACCTTGCATTGAGTATTCATTAATTTCTCTCTCCTGTCCCTCCGACTCTCCTTTGAAAGTCAATCTCTATCAGGAGCTGGAAGCGCTTCATTAACTGTTTTGTTTATAGCTTTTCTGCCACCTCCTGTGTGCAGTGAATGTCTAAATGAATGGCAGAGACACCAGCGGATAGCCACTATCACCCATTCAGCTGCCCTGGAGAGGAACTGATACCCCGCTCTGTGTTTGGGGGGTTGGGGGGGCGGGGCGGGGGGTTCCTACTTAGCCCTGCCACAATGGATTTCCCTCCTGTGTGTCTGCTGCTGATAGCAGTGTGCTCAAGATGCTATACCAGTGCATTCACAATGTGTTCCTTCCTATTCTAGTTACAGTACCTCTCCGTTTAGCTAGTTTGGAATGTTTGGAGAACCAAGGGGAAAAATACATTGACTAAATAGTACAGACTTGTTACTGTGTTTTTAAGAGACAAACTTTGATTAGGCCCAACCATCCTGAAGATACTGTATGTGATATGGTCCAACCATCCTGAAGTTACTGTCTGTGATATGACTCTGGTCCCCTCACAGTTTACAAAGTGTCCAAAAAAGGGTAGCGGCTTAAATGGTCCTTACCTCATCAGGGAGTTTAGTGTCATTT
>NC_045155.1:21357215-21382215 GCF_900700415.2 Clupea harengus | reverse complement strand
TGCCACATATGTGCATGAGCCACATGGCTATCATCTCATCTTATTGGTCTGTCATTGGAGCATCTTGCTCAGGAGCCCTCCACTACAGGAGCTGAGACCAGCTTGTCAATTCTAATATGAAATGGCAATTACAGTCATGTTAATTTTCACACTGCAATTATGCCATTAAACGGACAGCAATTACGAGTTACTTAACGGCCCGTGGTTTTAGCAGGAGTACAGCATGTCCCTGCCTGAGATTATCATTAAAGGGAGCACAGGGCGTTTACACTGACACGGGGGTGGCCAGAGACAGAAAGATTGGGATTTTTTTAAAGCACATCTACATGCATTAATTGTCCTGGCATGTCAGACAACATGGATGAGCAGAGCCAAGAGCTGGCATTGCCGGCATATTTTCTCGGCTGTTGTTTAGGCCTCGTCTGGAATCAAACTTGATAGTGTTAGACTGACATTGATCACTCTCTCTCTCACACACACACAGACACTCTTGGTTGAAAAAGAGGCAGATTGGGGAGTTAATAAAACATGAATGCACATCCGCTGAGGAGAGGCAGATAGTCTCGGACAAATCGATCGGGTAAACAAGAGATTGGTAGTGATGAAGTGCGGCACACTGCCGAGGCTGCTGGAGCATCATTGAGTGCATTAGTGCAGCCACGCAACCGCCTCCTCCCCTGTGTTCACACGCAAAGGGCTTTGCTGTGCTCCAAATGCCCCCCTCCTCATATTCTCATATTCATTCAGTCTCTTGTGTGTGTGTGTGTGTGTGTGTGTGTGTGTGTGTGTGTGTGTGTGTGTGTGAATAATAATCCTCTGATTACTCCTTTTTTGCAAGGTAGTGCATAGTGGCAGACTGTGTCTGAGCTGGTCTGTTGAGTCCCCTCCAAAGGCAGTAGCTGCGTTAGCAGTGTGCGTTTAGGAGCTGCCTTGGCTTCTTTTTGATGCTATTCCTCTTCCTTGAAACATTACAAGGCTTGCCTCTTGATCCATCCATGTCAAGCCCACAAGGCTTGCCGACTCAGCCTGGTACAAAAGACTCCATAATCTCCTAACACTTGAGTACAACATGTAAGTGAATGATAATAATGATGGAAAGGGCAAAAAGCTATATCTTTTAGGTCATGATTGTGTGTGTGTGTGAGAGCGAGAGAGAGAGAGAGAGGTGGGGGGGGGGCAGGGGAGAGGCAGAGAGTGAGAGGATAGATGGAGGTTGCGTGTGTGTGTGTGTGTGTGTGTGTGTGTGTGTGTGTGAAGGCCACGGCTAAAAATCTGTCTTCAGCGGCTTTCATTGTTGGAGAGTTAGACTGGAGCCCGGGGGTAGAGCAGGACAGGCTGATAATATCATGGTCGGCTTTACAACATTACCTTCTGCTCAGATAAATGACTGGCCCTCACTCCTCTCAACACCTCCTGAAAAAAGAAGGGACATGAACACAGTGATGGAAGCAGGGAGGGGAAAAAAGACCAACCTCATTCGGAATCTTTGTGACAGCAGCTGCCGATTTTTGTGGAGAAAATGAGGACAATCGGGAGGATTTGATAGGATCCAATTAAAAGCCGTCGCAGATAAAATGATGATGAATTATGGTGGCACAGCCGAATGACAGTCCCCTGCTCCATCCTTTACCGCTTCTCTCTCTGTCTCTCTTCCTCTCCCCCCCTTCCCTCCTTCCCTCCTACTCAACCCAACCCAGCTGAGGAAAGACGTGTGTGAAAAGGGTTTGGGTTTGGGCCTGAAGTTGAGGAGAGGTGTGGCAGGAAAAGGGCATGGCAAGCGATGGGAGAGGAACAGCTGTTGCAGGTCTCGCTCTCTAAGCAGATGGAAAAAGTGGTGTTGGGTTGGGGTCTGTGCTTGTGTCCTGGGTCGGCACCATGGAATGGAATCAGGGGAGAAGAAGAGTTGTGTTGGGTTGGGGTCTGTGCTTGTGTCCTGGGGCGGCACCATGGAATGGAATCAGGGGAGAAGAAGAGTTGTGTTGGGGTGGGGTCTGTGCTTGTGTCCTGGGGCGGCACCATGGAATGGAATCACGCCTTCCTGCTCCACAGAGCCTGGGCAGACTGGGGCAGAAACTGGCAGTTGACCAAATGCTCTAGAAAGTGCCTGAGCCGTTTAACCTATTTTACCTTCCTGTTTTCTGTTCCTTTTACTCACCCTTCTTGCATTTGGGTTTGGCACATTTCTTACCAAAGCTCTTGGGTGTGCATATTTTACAGGAGACTGACACCCTGATTGAATTCAGATTCTTTGTCCCAGAATGCTTAGTATTTGCTGGCTGGACTAATTGTGCAATTGTGTAAGCTGGCAGTTTCCCAGCATTTTCAACTTTCTAGGACCCCCTTTCCTAAATAAACATGATCATTTGATATGACCCAGATTCATATGCAAATCCTTCAGTTTTTCTGCTAAGAAATTTAACTTTAATAGATGTTGCCACATCTGCGCTCAAAACTAGTAATAAATCTTCACTTGTCTCACTAAGGGAGGAGCACCATATCTGCAATTATATAGACCCCACCTCTTGCTGATGTATTGTATTAAAGCAGGCATGCAGGGTTCCTTTCAAAAATGACTAATTATCTTCTGGTGACCTGCATGGAAAGGCACAGGCTTTTTCCACTGTGAAACAGCACAGCAGCTGTTGGGGGGCTGTTTTGTTAGCATCGGCACTTTTGAGCGCTTCGGACCCAGGAACTCCTCCCGGGCTCTTCATCTGGCTCTGCCCCCCCCCCTCTGATCTATAGGGGTGCCAGTATCAGGTGACGGGGACTGGGGGTGCGGGGCTGCGGGGTGTCTTAGACTTTGTGCCTATCTGGGCCCTATTCTATGCTTGCCGTTCATTTTCCCATTCGTAATTAAAAAGTGAATTGGGACGCAGCTGCACCTTGTCTGAGATTATAAATCGATCATAAATCCACATGGTATGCTGTACGTAGGGTACATCCTCCGTGTGGATTTAGAATCATTTGTTTGTTTGTGTACCCTCTGTAAGTTTTAATGAAGCCCTTAGGATTTCAGGAGAGCAGTTTTGGTATGTCTGTTTCATTTCTGTTAATGGCTCTGGGAAGCTGCCTGCCCACCTGCCTGCTGTTGCTCTGGCTCAGGGTTAGTGGTGTGTTTTTAGGTAAATACTGTGACACGCAGGGTTCTTCACCTCCCATCGATGGCTCCCGCTGCCAATTAAAAGCTCAAAGTTGTTCCTCCGCACGCCAATCAATCCCGGGGACGGCGCTCTATGCGAAACAAGAAAGCACTGGGTGACCTTTCGATCAGGCCGTGTTGGCTCAGCCCCCGAGAGACCCCTTACGCCACGGCGCGAGGCCGCCTCCGAACGATTAGCTCCTCTGCGCTGATATGCTTTTTTATTAATTATGTCGCCTACATGTTTCCCTTCACCTTGCGTTGAGGTCTGGCATGGCCTCCGGCGCCCTTTCTGGTGCGTGGCGATCACACGTGTGGTTAATTACCCTTTACAGCGGATGGAACCGGCCCTGAGAAACTAATGAGCTGCATTAGTCCATCACTCATAGACTCTGGATAGAGAGCATCCTGAAACCTTCAGTGTGGATGCAGCTATTTTACAAAAGCATTACTGGTATCATCACAAGCTCCTAACAGTTTTAGATTATTGTGCGTGGGATGAGCAAAAATAAAACAATAAAAGGTGAATGGCCTGCCTGAATGTATGGAGTTATGCTCAATGTTATCAACGGCTTTTGCAGACTTTCACCTTGGGGCTCTGTGAATACCATGTCAACCTTCAGCAGACAGTTTGTTGGCCTGTCCTGAAGCCTGAGGTCCTGTGGCCCAGCAGATGCATCCCTTCCTGGAGACAGCGAGGTGTGCTATCATAGGCCCGTAAACGCTGGCATGAATTAATCATGGCCATGTTTGCTCAGCACACTGGGCGAACAGGGCACCCCGTTGTTCCATACAGGCGCTGTGTGTTGGTGGGCGGACTAACCAAGCCCTTTAAACTTTAATGGAGCTCCATCAGGTTGAGGAACTGTGGGCTGAGGCGAGGGAGTCTGCATGGTCAGTAGTGGACGGCAGAAGCACGCGGAGAATGGAGCTTTTGTGGTGTGCGGAGGGCCTTACGGGGAGCGGCGTTAACCACAGGATGATGGCCTTCCTCTGGGTTCAACTGGACAAGCAAGATGATAATGGAGAGGCAGCATCAAACAGCCAGTCTGCTGACCAAACGTGCCCTCAGTGAAGACATTAATATGTATGCAGGGCCACGCGCTCACACACACACTCTCATAAAGTCAGCCCACAAAAATGTGACATTCTGCTGAAATGTCTGACTGTGGTGAATGTGTGGAAGGAAGACCTAAGGCTAAAGACAGCAGTCAGTACTCCCTTTCACTGAGCCCTGAAACAGACGCAGACACGAGGCACATTTGCTAGTCCCAGATCCAATTCCAAATCCTTTATTTTTCAACTGTACAGTGGGGAAAATAAGTATTTGACGATTTCGCAAGTTTGACCACTACAAAAGAAATGTGTGATCTATAATTGTAATAGTAGGTGTATTTTAACAGTGAGAAACAGAATATCAACAAAAAAATCCAGAAAACTGCATTTTATAACATTTATGACTTAATTTGCATTTGATGCAGAAAATAAGTATTTGAACCCCTAGCAAAACATGACTTAGTACTTGGTGAAATAACCCTTGTTGGCAAGCACAGATGTCAGACTTTTCTTGTAGTTGGTCACCAGGTTTACACACATCTCAGGAGGGATTTTGGTCCACTCCTCTTTGCAGATCCTCTCCAAATCCTTAAGGTTGCGTTTTCAATGGGAGGGAATGAGGTTCAAGCCCAATATTCCACGTTACATGGCCCCATTCATAGTCCCCTCGATGCAGTGGAGTCGTCCTGTACCCTTGGCAGAGGAACAGCCCCAAAGCATAATGTTTCCACCTCCATGCTTGACGGTGGGGATGGTGTCATATTCAGCATTCTTCCCCCTCCAAACGCGGCAAGTCGAGTTGATGCCAAAGAGCTTGATTTTGGTCTCATCTGACCACATCCTGTCTCCCAATCCTCCTTAGAATCATTTAGGTGTTCATTGGCAAACTTCAGACGGCCCTGTACATGTGCTTCCTTGAGCAGGGGGACCTTGCGAGTGCTGCAGTACTTCAAACCATTACGGCGTAGTGTGTTGCCTATGGTTTTCTTGGTGACTGTGGTCTCAGCTGCCTTGAGATCATTCACAAGCTCCCCCTGTGTAGTTCTGGGGTTATTCTGCACCTTTCGGATGATCACCGATACCGCACGAGGGGATATCTTGCATGGAGCCCCAGACCTAGAGCGATTGACAGTTGTTTGGTGTTGCTTCCATTAACGAATAATCGCACCAATAGTTGTCTGCTTCTCACCAAGCTGCTTGCCGATGGTTTTGTAACCCATTCCAGCCTTGTGCAGGTCTACAATCTTATCTCTGACGTCCTTGGTCAACTCTTTGGTCTTGCCCATGGTGGTGAGGTTGAAGGTGTGAAGTATGATTCTTTGGACAGGTTTCTTTTATACACGTCACCAGTTGAGATCAGGTGTACCTTGTTAGGCCTAATGAGGACTAATCTGTGTGCTTCTTGGGCACATAACTGGTCATTGGGAGCCAGAATTCTTGCTGTTTGCTTGGGGGTTCAAATACTTATTTTCTGCATCAAATACAAATAAAGTCATAAATGTTATAAAATGCAGTTTTCTGGATTTGTTTGTTGATATTCTATTTCTCACTGTTAAAATACACCTACCATTACAATTATAGATCACACATTTCTTTGCAAGTGGCCAAACTTGGGAAATCGGCAGGGGTTCAAATACTTATTTTCCCTACTGTATATGGAATTGCATGGCTATCGTCCTAAGGCCCTCTGTGAGGATGTGGAGATAGAAGTTAGATGTAGATTGATGGAAGGAGATAGAAGTTGTGCTTCTTTAGACCTGGTTGTCTGCGGGACCTCAGGGACAAACGTGTGGGTGGTGGTCCGGCCAGCTTGTACAACATCGAGCCTGAAACCACAATCCCAGATCCTCTGGGCCTAGTGACTGTCTGTCTGTCGGAGGAGGAGGAGGAGGAGGAGGAGGAGGAGGAGGAGGAAACTGGGGCCCAAATGAAATGTCAGCCAACAAATTGAAAATGCCAATTTCACTTACTGCTCTGCATCACTCTCTGTGCCTACAATCTCATGACTTACTTCAACAGTAAACTAATGGCTCACCTTGAGTAATCTACAGTTAGACCGTCCACACACACACACACACACACACACACACACACACACACACACACACTCTTTCTCTCTATTCTTTTGCATCTTTTAGCTCACATCATTTCTGTGATAGTGTTTCATGTCTGTTCTTCACTTACTGTAGATCTGATCTGCCAGCTTCTCTAAAGTGCTCCCTGCTGACGAACTGCTCAAACACCCCTAGCCTTCTGAATCTGAGAGGATGTTGTTGAGAATGACCACCATTATCAGTGGTCATCTGTAAATGCTTTTGTCCTTTTGTAAAAACCTGAAGTCCACTCGTGTCCGTCCTCCAATCCTTCTGTCCTTCATTGCTTCAGTTCTGTCTTCAGTAGAACATGTGCCATGCAGCTAACTTAGAGCTTTATGTTGATCAAAACTAGCTTGGTTTGAATTCAGTGTTCACACTGGGGCACTTTTAGACATGCTCCTGCCTATCAGTAAGGGTCAGGTGTCTGGGAGCCTGAAACACAACTCAATCTGAAGTCCACTGACAGAGGTTTCCTGAGGTTTCCTGAGGTTTCCAGAGGTTTCCTGAGGTTTCCTGAGGCCAGATCTCCGAGGCAGTGGAGGGGGTTATGGAGGTGGTTGCTTGTTGTCAGGGATGCAATTTCTCTTCCCTCATCTCTCCTCTCCTCTCCACCCCTCTCCTCTCCTCAGCATATTGATCCCCTTCACACAGCATGGGTAGAATCCTGACGAGCCTGGCTGAGGCTTCATGTGCTTGAACATGCAGAGCCAATCCAGAGTTGTGCTCCATACATATTTACCCTGCTTCATATTGTATTTATTGCTGAGAGTTGAATTGGACATGGTGTTGTGACTCGTTGCATCCATGTCAGTAGATAAGCACAGCCATCCAGATTACAAATACCTGAAACAAAGAACAAATCCATCTTAGCGCTGCATATGTGTAGGCATATGATCATGAATAGTCGTGAGAGGTTTAATGGACTATGCTCTAAGTGCACCTGTCAAGAGTTTCCTGGAGGTGAATTGGTAGCTCTGGCAGTTTTGTTCAAAAGAAGTCTGTGTCTGTTAAATTGATTATCTGGACAAGAGGACTCACAGATATCAATGTGATGTCTGGTTTCTTTGTGTTTCATTTTTTTGTTTTGTTGTCTAGAGGAACTGTGGAATCTCTGAGATTGGAAATAATGATCCATCTGCATCATTCTCTCTCTCATTCCCTTTAGTATGACTACGAAGGAAATGACATCAGCGACTTACCTGTCCACCTCTCCGTGGTATGGAATGGCAACTTTGTTATCGACAACCCCTACCAAATACAAGGTATGCCAAGTACACTTTACACATTCTCTCTCTCTCTCTCTCTCTCTCTCTCTCTCCCCCTCCCTCCTTCCCTCTCTCTCTCTCTCTCTCTCTCTCCCTCCCTCCTTCCCTCTCTCTCTCTCTCTCTCTCTCCATTGTCACGTCTCTTTAATTCTGGGCTCCCTCCCTGAGGCTCCTTTTGGGTGCGTCTTTGAAATGGAATTAAGGCTCTTTTACGCATCGCTACTTTGCTCGGCAGGCCCCACTGGGTTCAATAGCGTTTATCTGCAGTGCTGTTTGCACTCAACTTGGATGCCGAGCACAAGAAAGACAACAAGAGCAGCCCTACAAGAAGTGATTCACACCTAAAACAAATAGCTGAAGGCAGGGGCCAGACTGCAGCACCCAAAGAGGAGCTAATATCTGATCTAGCGTAGCAGTCACTGATTTGGACAGGACTCTTCTTACGTCCCTCCAGGGACACTCACCCAGAGAGGAGGCTTACTGAATGCTCAGTTCACCTTTTTAGAGGCCACTTCATACCACAAGAAGGGACAGAGTCCTTGCCATTGGGAACAATTCTGGTATTTCACATCATGGAGGTAATGAAAGGCTATTTCATATAATCATGGCGTAATATGCAGGCCACTACAAATAGAAAGTTGTCTACGATTAAATGCAGTGTCATTGCTGGGATATGATGCAGTTCCACGTGGAATGAAACCTGAATAAGCCGTAAGTCTTAAATTAGCTCAGCTTTTTGATACACTCTTTTCCCCACCCATTTCCTCACTCATCAGGCCTCTCTCTCTGTCTCTCTCTCTCTATCTATCCGCCCTGCTAAATGAACCAGTGCTGAATTATCCATCTCTGCCAGACGGTCTGTGGAATCCCGCCTCTGCCCTGGTGTAAAGTGGAAATGTTAATGTAATTAAATCATTCATTTGGCTCAGCTTAATTAGCGCAGTGCTACTTTTAAGCTTAGCCGTGGCAAATCAGATTAGTGGCTGGTCTGCGGCGGCAGCGACGGACAGATTCTCTGTTGTCTTTGATGTCCCGCCGTCTGCGGAGCCACGCCTCTCCTCAGCATTCTCATGCAGTCCTACCAGGTCCCCAGGAGGGAACAATGGCCCCCGGACACAAATCTGCTACTGCTACACTTTTTCTGCTTTTTTAAAAAAAAAAAATATCTCTATTGCGAAACAATTCTGGCTCAGGTAACTTTCCACAACAAGCTTGCTTCTTCAGCGATGCGAATCTTCTCCACCCCCCATACAAACTCTCAATCTCACTCAAATGTCAGATATTGTCATCTCTGTTTTCCCCTCCAACTTGATTTGGAGTTCCACCTGAGAATCAAATGCTCTATTTTCCTCTCCCTCTCTCTCCTGCACCTTGCCTCGTATTGATCTGTTGTCTCCCTGTCTGTCTCTCTCTCTCTCTCTCTGTCTGTCTGTCTGTCTGTCTTCTCTCAGCTCACCTGTATAAGTGCTACGCGCTGCGAGACAGCTGTGGGATGTGTCTGAAGGCCGACCCCAGGTTCGAGTGTGGCTGGTGTGTGCAGGAGAGGAAGTGCTCTCTGCGGCAGGAGTGTGCGCCGCCCGAGAGCAGCTGGATGTACGCCGCCGCCGCCGGCAACAGCCGCTGCACCCACCCCAAAATCACTAAGGTAACTTATACCCACCCCAAAATCACTAAGGTAACTTACACCCACCAGATCTGCAATATCAGGGCCCTCCATGTGCAGTGAAATAAAGCCACATAGAGTCACACTGTCTGCCATTGCTTCTGTTGTAACCTGGACTTCAGGGAAATCAGACATTTGACCATATCTGGAGAATATGAACACAGTACAATATGACCTTTACTGAAATCTACCATGATCACTGCAAACTCTACAAACTACACTCTACTGCAATCATTTGTATTGAAGCAGCATTTGAAGAATAAAATGCACATTTCTAATTTTAGATAGGAGGACACAGCAGTGAGCGTTAGCCGCACCGCTGCACCTCCACCGTAGAGCAGTTTGCCTCCACCTCACCTCCAGCTCCAGCAGCCATCCCCAGCTTAAGGCCCACGCAAATCTCCATAAATCCTTTCTTTTTATTATCCCCTTCTTTCAGTGGCTAGAAGCTAATGTGGTCGTCCATGCCTTCTCAGCCAGATCTCCACTCGAGAGGCAGCGTTTGTGTGAACGATAAGCCCCTGATATTGGATAATTGGCAGTGGCACAGCGACTAATCCCTTTGCTCACGCCTGTCTCTGGCTCCACTTATCTCTCTATAACAAGGGTTGAAGCCATTGGGTTAAAGAAGAGAAGACATGAAATAGTTTGGGCATTAGCCTCTCTCTCCATCTCTCTCTTACCCTTGCTCTCTCTCTCACTCTCACCTCTCTCTCTCTCTCTCTCTCTCTGTCTTTCTCTCTCACTCTCTCGGTCTCTCCCCCTCTCTTTCTCCCTTGCTCTCTCTCTCTCTCTCTCACCTCTCTCTCTCTCTGTCTTTCTCTCTCTCCCCCTCTCTCTGACTCCAGTTCCGGTTCTCCAGGCTCAGCCCTAATCCCAGTCATTGGTGGCGATGCATTTGAGCCTTGCGTCAGGTGACTGTGGTGTCAAGTAGTATATGCCTAAAGGAGAACAAACCCTGTGGCGGTGCACATTTAGCATGGCCACTGGGATTCTGACAGGCTGAGGCATTACCCGTCTGCACAGATTTGTCACCAGAATATTAGTCGTCACAGCGTCATCCACACACACTCATACACCTTCACACTGTCACCTTCCATGGAGTTAATCTGGGTATAAATTTGAAACCGCATGTGTTTTTTTTTCTATGAAGCTTAGGACAAAGTACTTCTAAGCTTGCTTGAACCAGGTGCCATCCGAGCATTTGTACATAGCTGTCTTTTAATCTCTTACATCGATGAATCTTTGAATTGCGTCCCTTTGCTGTGAACAGAACTTCAGTGCCAAAAGGAACTCTCTGCCCGGTAACCGTGACTGGTCTCTTGGTGAGGTGACGGCTCTTTCGAGCAGGTCCAGAGTTGGTTCTTTTCTGTTCCTGTCATTTCATTCCCAGCCAAAGCCTGTCCCTCTCATGTGGAGCCAT
Organism: Clupea harengus; assembly: GCF_900700415.2. Classification (NCBI taxonomy): domain Eukaryota; kingdom Metazoa; phylum Chordata; class Actinopteri; order Clupeiformes; family Clupeidae; genus Clupea; species Clupea harengus. The sequence continues at coordinate 21,371,570 of NC_045155.1, read as the reverse complement.
ATGGGGCTCATTGATGTACCATATGAGCACAGAAACAGCCCCGCCATGGCAAACCTGCACACCCATTCAACACATCTGTATTCAACACATCTGTATTCCTTGCAGTGGCAGTCTGGAGGAAACAAAGAGGGCTGGTGTGACTGGCATATGAAATGTCTGTGAGGGTTGCCATTCAGATTCAAAAGAACACCTCCAGTCAGTAATCACTTGCTGTGGCAAATGTAGTCAATACTTGATGATAGATTTGTGGCAGAAAAGTATCCATTTACATCTCTCTCTCTCTTCCAAATTAAAAAGCAGATTTCTTGTATTCAATATGTCCAGCAGACAGCCCTACTGCAGCAGAAGTGAATGTGTGGCTCAGATTGGAAAAAGAGCATGAATGAGAGAAGAGAGGAAGAGGATAAAGAGGGGCTGTGTGGTGTGCACATTAGAGGCTGGATTAGGCTGTAAATTCATTTGGAACCGAGCATTTAACAATAATTCAAGGATATTCCCTTTTGTTTTTGCTCTCTCTGCCTGTCTCTCTCCCTTAGTCTCCCCTTCTCTCTGTCGCTTTCTCTTTCTCTCTCTCTCTCTCTGTCTCTCTCTTTCTTTCTTTCACTCTCTTTCTCACTGTCTCTCTCTTTCTTTCACTCTCTCTCTCTCTTTCTTTCTTTCACTCTCTCTCTCTCTCTCATGGAGTGATACCCCCCAGAGTCGTGGTAGTAATTGAATTCACTTTGCCGTGTCTCATTGTCTTGTGTTTGGCAGTCTGCTTCTGAATGCCCTGTCTGACGTTGCAGCCCTTTAAGTCTGCTTCCCCCGAGATGTTGGAGAGACAATGAGCCGTTCCCGACGCCTCCTCCTCCCGCATCCACACCCACCTCCTCCCACATCCACCTGCAACAAAAGCCTGACGAATCACAACATGGCCTCCTCGCTCCCTTCTCCTCCTCCTCCTCCTAGTGCTTGGCAATCACGGGTGGAAAGAGGAAGAGGGGAAATGAGAATGAGGATGGAGGGATAAGTGTGAAGGGGGGGATGAGGTGTGTGTGCACTTTTGTGTTTGCATGGTGGCATGTTTCAGCCTCCTTCTGAGCATACACCACCTCAGATTAATATTATAGCAGCGAGCGAGTGAGAGAAAGAGAGGGGGAGGAGGATGGGGAGAAAGAGAGGGGGAGAGAGGAGGATGGGGAGGCTCTGAGTGAGAGAAAGATGGGGGGGAGAGAGGAGGATGGGGAGAAAGAGAGGGGGAGGAGGATGGGGAGGCTCTGAGTGAGAGAAAGAGAGGGGGAGAGAGGGGGAGAGAGGAGGATGGGAAGGCTCTGATTGCTAGGCTTCTTGTTTTTCTCCCTTTCTGTCCTTCACCACCCCCACCCGTCAGCAGAACATGGCCTTGATGAGTTTTGACTCTGAAGCATGTAAAATATACATGTGCAGCTCCTGGGCCTGCTCCCCTTCCAGAAGAGAGGAGCTGCTCTGCTCTGCTCTGCTCTGCTCTGCTCTGCTCTGCTCTGCTCTGCACAGAAGAAAGGCAGATTGGTGGGAACCAAAATAGGACTATTTTCCTCTGTAATAACAGGAAATATGTACACGCTTCTGACCCGTCCTATTAGATGCACTGTTAGATAGAATGTGATGTTAAGGGCAGATACTATAGTGGGTCATAAACTCATATATATTTTTATATATTACATTTCGCTCTGTTTGTACATTGTTGTTGCATTTGTAGGAATACATACATAAGAACTCTAGGCAGAGGGCTTTAGATTGCTTTGTAAAATACTAATTTTATTTTCTTGCAAGAGGACACTCCATAGACAGTCCCAAACTCCAGCAGGACTTGAAGTTAGTAAAGGTCTTGAGTCTGTATTGCTGCATTAACATGTAGATTTGCAATGGCTTTCATGTGCTACATAGCTGCTAATGCAATGATAATGGGATTCCTATTCACTAGTGACCTTTTGAATGAGTTAACATTGTAGTGCTGCATATTTCACGTGGCGTAAAGCTGTGACCACAGAATTCTGGCCCATTGTGTCTGTACAGGCAGAATAGGTATGTCTTCAGTAGACCAGTCTTTAAAGGGGATCATTGTGTCTGTACAGGCAGAATAGGTATGTCTTCAGTACACCAGTCTTTAAAGGGGATCATTGTGTCTGTACAGGCAGAATAGGTATGTCTTCAGTAGACCAGTCTTTAAAGGGGATCATTGTGTCTGTACAGGCAGAATAGGTATGTCTTCAGTAGACCAGTCTTTAAAGGGCATCATTGTGTCTGTACAGGCAGAATAGGTATGTCTTCAGTACACCAGTCTTTAAAGGGGATCATTGTGTCTGTACAGGCAGAATAGGTATGTCTTCAGTACACCAGTCTTTAAAGGGGATCATGACCACGCTTGGCTTCCTGATTCCAGATATGCTTGGAGTGAGGGCTCTGGGTAGAGTGAGTGAGGGCTCTGGGTGGAGTGAGGGCTCTGGGTAGAGTGAGTGAGGGCTCTGGGTGGAGTGAGGGCTCTGGGTGGAGTGAGGGCTCTGGGTGGAGTGAGTGAGGGCTCTGGGTGGAGTCTCCTTTGGGGGGAGCAGCAGCCTCTCATGAACATGCTGGGGGAGGGAGGGAGGGAGGGAGGGAGGGACTCCCCACTGCTGTGTTCTCTCCTGTCTGCGCTCTGCGCTCCGTGCTGCACACGCGTAGGCCTGCTTGTGAGATGAGCCCTGTGAAACCAATTAAGGCCATGCTCTCGCCCTTGCCTCTCAGATACAGTACATCGCAGGGCTGTTTAATCATGATCATAATAAAAAAGGTCTGAAGCCTCAGAAGCAGTTGCAGACAAGAACCAAGGATGAAATTGCGTGCAATAACAAGTTTCAGGATGAATTTCTATTCAGTAACAAGTCACAGGGCTGGTCTAGCAGGCTGATAGGAGAACATATACAAGAGAATAGATGTAGCCTCCTTTCAGCTTATCAGCTTACCTCCCTTATCATCTGGCACAGGTTATATGATGGCCTCTTGTGGTTGATGACAGTGGCCAAAGTCATGAGAGGCACACCTTCCCCAGTGTAAATAAAGCATAGGGCAGCCCACGCCACATCTGGCTTCGTGGCTGGTGTAGATGTTTTGAGTCTGGTAGCCTGTGTGCTGGTATGGTGTAGATGTTTTGAGTCTGGTAGCCTGTGTGGTGGTATGCCCGCTGGGTGCCGGGTGTGGGCGGTGGGTGGTGGGCTGCTGTGGGCGAGGGGGTGGGGAAGTGAGCCCCCGTCTCTGCCAAGACTTCTCCAGCCGAGATGAAAGGCGTTGCAGGTAATGAGAGACAGACGAACGGGTGGTGCTGGAGCTGAGCTGACGAGCAGCTGCGTGGCGTGATGTGGCGTCTCGCCTCCTCTTGCTCAGACAGGAAGCTCCCCTGGGCCACACGCTGGGCGCGGGTGGTGGGCTGTGAGGGGGGAGGGGGGGGGGGGGACTGTTCTTTGCAACCCCCACCTCCTCTGTGATTGTTGTTGTAGATACGGGCTAAAGCACTACGTGTTATACGGAACCACGGAGAGAGATTCAAAATGCAAAACTAAATGCTCACTGGCATTACAAGTGTTTTAACAGTGTGTTTCACATTGCATTTAGTGTAGAAGCTGACGTCTTTAACAGATACCTCTTTAATTATAACAAGTAGTGTATGAAACATAGACATTCTTCTTTTTTTAACTACTTACATTCTTAAGTATAGCTCACAACAACTAAAACACAAATCAAATGTATAGTGTTATTGTTAGAGAAGGGGCTGGCCTCTTAAACCCAAAAACCAGAGAAGGTTTTCCTCTGCTGTCTGAGAAATGTGTCATGTTAAAGAACTGCACTCAATCTAAAGCAGCATTTCAAATATACATTATGATTTAGGAAAACAAGCCAGCTTTGCGCATGGAAACTGAAGCGACATGAGTGCCACCCTTGCTGAGACTGGCTGAGACACTAATGTAAACCACGTGACTCCTCTCGGTGCTCTGGGTGCCTCCCCATGTCCTGTGATGCCACGTGACTCCTCTCGGTGCTCTGGGTGGCTCCCTGTGATGCCACGTGACTCCTCTCAGTGCTCTGGGTGGCTCCCTGTGATGCCACGTGACTCCTCTCAGTGCTCTGGGTGGCTCCCCATGCCCTGTGATGCCACGTGACTCCTCTCGGTGCTCTGGGTGGCTCCCTGTGATGCCACGTGACTCCTCTCAGTGCTCTGGGTGGCTCCCTGTGATGCCACGTGACTCCTCTCAGTGCTCTGGGTGGCTCCCCATGCCCTGTGATGCCACGTGACTCCTCTCGGTGCTCTGGGTGGCTCCCTGTGATGCCACGTGACTCCTCTCGGTGCTCTGGGTGGCTCCCTGTGATGCCACGTGACTCCTCTCGGTGCTCTGGGTGGCTCCCCATGCCCTGTGATGCCAGACCAAATGTGAGAGCAGCCACCATGTCATTATGTGGTGGAGCTGGCAGCCTGGCTGCCCAGAGCTTCTTTAACAGCATGTCGTTGTGGAATCCATTCAGGTCTGGCTAGCAGAGTATGACCAGACTGGTGGCTGAGATGGGGTGGGATAGCGGCGGCGGTGGCGGTGGCGGTGGCGGTGAGGGGGAACTGTGGGTCTGGGTAGAGGCAGCCTGGTGGAGATTACCCATAATTACCTCATGATGTTTGTTTGGAGGGGCTGGCCTCCCGCCGCGGACGCTGCACATCCGTCAGTGCGTTTGTTTTGTCACGCCACACCTGTCCTCGTTAAGGGGAATAATCCAGCTAAATAAATCACATTACCGCGCCGACACTTCACCACCGTTGCCGAGCGGTACCAGTGCATAGTAATAAGTTTCAATTAGAACTGGGTGTGTGTGTTTGGGGGGTGGAGGGAACAGGGACGTATGCTAGACTTGGGGACAGGGCACACTTTTTGTTTCCCCCTACGCGTCATTAAGGGGGCGATTTTTCTTCGTTATGCAAACGGGAATCGGCATATTGCGATGGGTTGAAGGGGCACATGAGGTACAGTGCCCTGCTGCCAACGTGAGGTACGGTGCCCTGCTGCCAATGTGAGGTACAGTGCCCTGCTGCCAATGTGAGGTACGGTGCCCTGCTGCCCATGTGAGGTACGGTGCCCTGCTGCCCATATGAGGTAGAGTGCCCTGCTGCCAATGTGAGGGCTTTCATCACATCCATGACAGCTAGCAGAGTGGGAGCAAAAGAACTCAAAGAGGCTGAGAGTTTTTCTAAATAGGATTGATCACTAAAGGGCTTTCACTGAACTTGGTGAATCAGGATGTAGACCTTTCCCCACTTTAACGGCTCCTCCTCTGCTTGTCAGGTGTTTCCAGAGACGGGCCCCAAACAGGGCGGCTCGCGGCTCACCATCATCGGAGAGAACCTGGGCCTGCAGTTCCAGGACATCCGGGCAGGCGTCCGCCTGGGTCCCGTGCCCTGCACACCCATAGAAGAGGAGTACATCAGCGCAGAGAGGTGAGGATGCGTTCTCTCCTTCTCTTCCCTCACATTTGTTTTCCTCTCTGTGCGTCCCACATCTTTCTTTCTCTCGCTCCCACACCTGTTCACCTCGTGTGTATCATTGGGTGTAGACCATAGGCTGTGAGATCATCTTTTACAGCTGAAGAGGTGGAGTTGAGAGTGTGGAGCAGTAGTCCTTTCTCATCACCTCATACCCAAACTCTGGAGCAGCTGGCGTCAGCAAGGACCTCCACACTGACTGTTTGACATTCCTCTCACTCTCACTCTCACTCTCACTCTCGCTCTGCTTTTAAAACACGCTGAATGGCCCAGTGCACACTCAGGGTGTTCCCCACGCAGATCAACATACCAACTCTCAGAGAGCTTTCTCTTCTCATAGAGGTTTCTTATGAGTGTAGTTATTGGAGAGAGTTTGGAGTCAGGAAGTAGTGCACATTTCTAAAATGAAAGGATGAATGAAGCGGTGGATGGATGGATGGATGGATGGATGGATGGCTGGACAGAGACATGTGACATGTCAGCATCCTGTGTCTCCTGTTGCAGGATTGTTTGCCTGCTGGGTGATGCCACTGGCTACCCTACCCTGCAGACCACCAATCTGGAGGTGTGTGTGAAGGAGTGCCAGCCGGACTACCGCGCCCTGAAGCCTCGTGCCTTCACCTTCGTGGTAAGCATACTGTTCAAATACATTAAAAAGGAAGTAATTTTTGTACTAAGTGGGTACTGAATATTTATATCACTTTGTGTTATTAAAATATTCAGTGACTTAATGCTGAAGTTAATGGTTTAATTATGCTAACTAAGGAATCAAGTGACGCTGGATTTACTGTTTTAATCATTCGTTTTCATAGTTTAATCATTAACAGCATTGAACATCACTTGTTTCAATAATACGGACGTTTGAAGATTTTTTTCATGTAATACATTAAATAATGTTAGCTAAGGGGATGTGTGGAGTTTAAGCATTAAGACTTCATGGGCATTGATTGGCTGTTCAATTCAAGTCTCCATGTGGATAGATTGAGATGTCGCTGTGGATAGGAGTGTGACGCCCATCTCTCTGCTTGTCTCTCTCCAGTCTCCCTTCTTCACTCGTGTGGTGCCGGCCCAGGGTCCCATCTCTGGGGGCACCAGGATCACCATCGAGGGCAGTCACCTCAACGCCGGCAGCTCTGTGACTATCAGCATAGGCCGCCAACCCTGCCTCTTCAAGAAGTAAGTTTGTGTGTGTGTGTGTGTGTGTGTGTGTGTGTGTGTGTGTGTGTGTGTGTGTGTGTCTGTCTTTGTTCTTTCTGATTGGTATGGTCTGGCCAACATGAGGTACAGCAGGTATATGAAGACTGATGGGCGGCGCATTTGTTGGCACAGATGGACATCATCCAGAGGTCTTCTGGGGACAGTGTCTCTTGTAGGGACAGTGAGAAAGTCCCTGTCCTCTATTTACCTGGCTGTCTGCAGAAAGCCAAGATTTCTGCATTGCAGCGGAAAAGAAGGGGCAAACGCCACAGTGGCAAGTGGCTGACAGGAGGAGAGAGAGAAAAGGCAGATTGCCATGGCAGCCATCAGCTAGTGTGTCAGCAACACCTGGCCTATTGCCAACATGGTATCAGGGCACACCAAAGATGGCTGGACTGTCAAGACTGGTTCTATTTTTCACCTTCCTGATGCTTAGAAAGCAGCTGTGGAGCTAAACAAGGGAATGGTGGGATATTAGTGCACATCAGCATGTGGTTGTTAGTCCCTGTCTCATGTGTGCATATGAATGTATTGTAAGTCTGTATACTCCCAGTGCCGTGCGCTGTCTGAGGATGCAATTAAAGGAACAACGTGTGTGTGTGTGTGTGTGTGTGTGTGTGTGTGTGTGTGTGTGTGTGTGTGTGTGTGTGTGTGTGTGTGTGTGTGTGTGTGTGTGTGTGTACTCTTGGTGGTTAATGGTGGTTAAAATGTTTTTTTCTTCCCATCAGTCAATTTTTGTTTATTCCCTCCCAACTCTGTGCATGTTGCCAGTTTCTCTATTCATAAACCCACATGGTACACGAAGGCAGAATTGCATCTATTTCTGACTAAGTCTTCTAAATATAATGTCTCTCAGAGCATAGATGCCAAAATGCTGTCCCCAAACATGCCCCCCTCCCTCTCAGTATCATGTGATTTAAGAGCCTTATTTGCATGACGTACATTTCATTTCCATGTTAAGAATGATTTAGTTTCTCATTTCCACTGTGCCTCGCCTCGCCTCGCCTCACCTTCTGTTTCGTCTCCTTCGCTTTTGTCTGCTTCATTCTATCAGTTTTTTGTTGTTATTTGTGACAACCACCTTGTCAAAATATGCGGCACTCTCCCAAGGCTTTCTGGGGCGCACGTGCCATGAAAAAAAGGGGTTCCCATGGAAACCTGGCTGTGGGGAATCAACAGAGACATTACAAGCACGTCTCCACTCTGAATCAGGGGACGGATCCTCCCCAAATTGATTTTCACCAAGGTGAAAGAGTGGATTTTCAAGAGTAGGTGGCGAATGCGAGGGAATTCATGCCGTGATCTCTTTAGCTGCTACAGATTACAAATGTTTCAATGCATACTGGCTTCTTCAGCGCTGTTCTGCATGGGGATAGTGGTGTGTGAGCAGCACATACACAGGGAAAACAAGACTTCAGATTTCTTGAGGAACCATGCACATTTCTTCAAAATGACAATGGTGCTTGAAGTGTGTGGCCATCCTCTGTTAATGCACAGCTGGTCATGCATGGCGGTGCGTCAGCACATTACGGCTGACCTCAGACCCTAGCTCTGAGGCAGCTCTGCCACACAACACAGGAGCTGGATCAGCCACCATGAGTTGAGAAACAGCAGACTTGCTCGCTGACCTCTGGGAGTGTTTGGTTTCAGTGTTTGTGAGAGGAAATTGTGAAAGATGAAAACACTGTGACCGGGTTTGGACTCTTGTTTTACTGTGTCAAATGGGCCTCTGCTACAGTGGAGGTCCCCGGGAACCATTGAGTGCAGATCCATTGCTATCGCTTGGCTCTGTGTCAGGTAGCGGCTGTCCCTGTGGCTAACTCCTCCCTCTCGCTCCCGTAGGAGGACCTCCAAAGAGATTGTGTGCATGACCCCGGCCGGGCTGACCCCTGGCAGTGTGCCCGTCATGGTGGACATCGACTCTGCCGAGCTGCGGAACCCCGAGGTCCGGTTCAACTACACGGAGGACCCCACCATCTTCAGGATCGACCCCGACTGGAGCATCGCCAGGTGAGAGAGGACTCGTCCTTTAGCTCGTCACATTCCCTCCAGAGCTGCTTGTTTTTTGGCCAGCTTTAAAGAGAGTGTGACTCTAGTTAGCCATGACTGCAAACCACCTGTGAAATTATGTCTTTTCATTGCCATCCCATACGGCGCGTTCCCAATGTCATATTGACAGAGCAGGCCCAAGACAATACCTATAGATACACATGTAGACATCCTACTCCTCTGGTTCGTTTGACTTGATTGTCTGACATCAGAATCCCCTCGCGTATCAATGTGAAATTGTGTTCACAGGAGCGTTGTCCCTTAAGTCCCCCTTGTGTTTGTCACAAACTTGTTACACAATGAAAGCACAAGAGAAGAACACCCCCCACCACACACACACACACACACACACACACACACATTTGTCCAGGGAGTCAGAGAGGGACATCCACTTGGCCACCTGGCCCTCCTCCTGCTCCACAGCATCAGTGTTCAGGGTCCAGAGTCTCTGCAGAGGGAAACAGTTAACACCATCTGGGTCTTTTCCCACACCTCCACACACAGCAGCAGTGCTGACACACACACGCCGCTACTGTGGACTCAGTCAAGTGGATGAGATAAATGCCACTGGTAATTGAATGATTGATCAGGCCCATAAAGTACATTAAAACATGTAAATAGACTTTGTCTCAGAAACACAGGGCACTGTCTAAAGCACAATATAGGACTGAGAGGCATTCAGGGGGAATTGCGTTCACCAGTTTCCTGTTTCCTACCACACGCTGGATCCTGATATCATATCAGCTAACAGGATGGGAGTGCCAGTGTCTCTGTCTGTGCAGTCTTCTAAAGAAAAGATCTTTGAAGAACTGAGAAACAACTGGGTGTGGGGTTGTGCGCGCACGCGAGTGGGAGGCTGTGTGTTCAGTTTGCCAGACACTGTGTGTGTGTGTGTGTGTGTGTGTGTGTGTGTGTGTGTGTGTGTGTGTGTGTGTGTGTGTGTGTGAGGCTGTGTGTTCAGTCTGCCAGACAGCCAGCATGGGCCTGCCCTGGATGAGGTTCTCTCTGCCTATGAGGGGCTCCCACCACACACCCCTGATCCACACTCCATCTGGCCTCCACAAACAACACACGCGCACGTATACACACACACATATGAATAAATGAAACTGGGTCTTTCCCCAGTATCTTTCAATGTTAATCTGTAGTACTTGTCTGTAATCTTTCCTCTTTATGTTTGCGATATTGAAAAATACTTACTAGTACAGAGGCCACTTAAGATTCAGATCCAAGCCAACCTCTTCACAAGGAATGCGTAGTTTGCCGTGGATGCAGAGAATGCTGTATTGCGAGCGAGTAAACTGACACGAGATGAAGATGAGGAAATCACCACTCCACTTTGCCCGCGCCCTGAAGAGCCATGTTGTCTTGTTTCCCGATGAGAGTGGCGCAGCTATGACGGCAGTGTGAGAGGCAGAGTGCCTGCGACCAAACATCCTGCCTGTGATTTCCCTCAAGCGAGCACCTGAGCTGAGAGGGCTGGTGTTGTTGCAGGCAGCAGCAGCAGCAGGAGGCTTCTCCACACAAATAGCACGGGCTGTCTAGGAGGCTGACTAAACAACGGCAACATTCAGAGCAATAACAACTCATCCCTTAGGTGGAATGTAGCGCTGCGTGTGAGTCAGGACGGGGAGCGTTACTTTGACACCAGGCCTAGTTTCCACAATTGAACTTCTAAAGAAGCGGAAAAAGGAGGAGGAAAGAGGCTTTTCAGTCATTTTGCTTTCTCTCCTTTTTTATCAGGTGGTGATGCTTTCTAAGTGTGCAAAGATTTTAGCACTCTTCAAAGTACCCTGCCAGCGAATGGTTCAACAGCTAATTATCAAGGAATATCAAGTATCTAATCTCATTATCAAGTCTCCAATAGGTGTCGGTGCTCAAGCACTTTATTGGATCCAAGGGACCAATTAGTCATTTGCCCCAAGCGTTTTGTCACCCAACTCCAAACTTGATTCTATTGTAATTTATTTGAAACCACTCTTGTAATATTCAATTATGTTATTAATGGCAAGCGTTCCCATGGGTTGAGTGTGGTTCATGTTCATGTGCATGTGCTTCATAACTGAGTGATTTTTATATTGCTGTGTTTTTTTATTTTATTTTTCATCCCTAGTGGAGGAACCCCCTTGATTGTCAGTGGCACCAACCTGGCTACCATCAGAGAGCCCAAGATCCGGGCCAAGTATGGCACAGCCGAGTCCTTCCACGTGAGTAGCACTCTCTCTCTCTCTTCTCTCTCTCTTCTCTCTCTCGCTCGCTCTCTCTCTCTTCTCTCTCTCTCTCTCTTCTCTCTCTCTTCTCTCTCTCGCTCGCTCTCTCTTCTCTCTCTCTCTCTCTCTCTTCTCTCTCTCTCTCTCTCTCTCTAGTCTCTTCTCTCTCTCTCTCTCTCTCTCTCTCTTCTCTCTCTCTCTCTCCCTCTCTCGCTCTCTCTGGAGGTCACACTCTCTGCACATGCAGTCCTCCAGGCCTCCTCATGTTTCCACACCAGGTGACAGACAGTCTGTCCACCCGTCTTCAGCTCCAGCCCCGTCCTCTCCTGTCTGTAAGGTGAAAAACAGAGAGATAGAGAGAGACACAAAGAAAGAGAGGAAGAGAGAGGGAGAGATAAAAGCGCCACACCGCTTACCTTTAGCCTTTCAAATGTCAGAGGAGTGGGAGTCACTCCTCTCTCTCTCTCTCTGTCTCTCTCTCTCTCTCTCTCTCTCTCCTTCTCCCCAGGGCTCTGATGACCTTTTCCCAGTTTTACTCTGGCTAAAATGTTTGAAGCCCGGCATATTTAGCCAACCGGACAATTCTGGCTGGGGAGCTGTGTTTATAGGATTAAAGCAAAGCCTTCAAAAATGATACCGTCTCTGTCACAGCTGGTTAGCGTGTGTGGTGTGTCGGTTGACACCTATGCCATGTCTGTTTGGAGTGCTTGTTGGTCTGTCTGTCTATGTTTTTGTGTGTTTATTTTTCCACCTGTGTTTCTTTAAAAGTTTGACTGTCTGTTAATCTGTCAGTCTTCACTGTCTGTATAGTCCCACTTTAAGACGCAGGTCTGTGTGCTGTTCCCTTCAGAACTGCACCGTCTTCAATAACTCAGTTAACACCCAGGTCTATGTGCTGTTCCCTTCAGAACTGCACCGTCTTCAATAACTCGGTGATGGTGTGCCTGGCTCCGTCGGTGGCAGACTCCGAGCGTGGGTTCCCGGAGACGGGCAGCGGCCCCGACGAGATCGGCTTCTACATGGACAACGTGCACGCGCTGGTGGTGGTCAACGAGAGCTTCAGTTACTACCCAGATCCTGTGTTTGAGCCTCTCAGCCCCACCGGGATCCTGGAGCTGAAACCAACCTCTCCCCTGATACTCAAGGTACATAGAGCACAGTCAGACATGGCGCAGGAGAGGGTGATCACAGAAGGGGAGGTGATCTGTAATGAAGGCAGAGCTTTTGTTTGTCTTGAAGCCTAGTGATGGGAAACAACTTGCTTAGCGAGCGTGATATTTGTTGGGAATTTATTAACCAAAGCCCTTTGCTTACTGGTGAACTCCTCTGCTTGGATTCCTCCGCGCCGAATGTGAAATCTATAAATAATCTCTGCATTAGCAAGGCAATGAGAAAAGGGAAATGCAATCTGATGCCACAATTTTGAAATTAATTGATTTGTTTTTCAGAAGACCTGCCTTGCATTCTCCACGCAATTAATTTCACATCTAATTTGATATTGGGGTGGTGTTGCAAGGGTAATGATAATAAGTGCATTTAGAGTGCTTAATGGCACAACCTTTCTGCAGTTCCGCCACTGCATTCTTCACAAATCAAGCTCCTTTATGCGGTACAACAGGAGACAGAAACATAGCCATTATTCCTTTGCCTCTCGTTCCTCTCAGGGAAACTAGCAATGTGTCATCTTTATGACCAATCTGACACGCTTTACAGACTATCTGCACATATACATTATACATAACTGCATGTTAATATATGGAGTACATATCTGCTTTGGTTGAGCACTGATAGAAACTCATCTAGGAAGAGGCATCGCAATAGAACTGAATAGTAGGTCTGAATTATCATATTAAATGCTAGTCTAAGTGTTCTAACGATAGTTTTTGTTTTCCCACCAGGGTCGCAACCTGGTCCCGGCAGCCCCAGGGAACCCCAGGCTGAACTACACGGTGTTCATCGGGGAGACGCCGTGCGTGCTCACCCACTCCGAGAGCCAGCTGCTGTGCGAGTGGCCCAACCTGACCGGCCAGCACAAAGTCACGGTGGGTAGATGCTCTCCCTCAGGTCCTCTCCTCCTTCAGGCTTACTTCTCTGTGACTGCCAGCCCTCAAACACCAGCACTCCAGTTCACATCATCTGCCTGGCTGGCAGTGCTCACAACATTCACTGAACAAAAGGGATTTCATCTGATTTGGTCAGCAACCCTTCAAATTGATATAGGTCAAACGAAAGCCATTTTTAAAAGAACTGGAAAGATGATTTAGAGCAAAAGGATGTTTTGTGATAAACAGACAGGAAGGAACACAAATGTTCTCTGCTTGTTCCAGTGCAGTGTGTGCAGGCCTAAATACAGCACATGTGTTCTAGTTGTTCCAGTGCAGTGTGTGCAGGCCTAAAGACAGCACATGTTTGTGGAACATAAGCAGCATCACAAGAAAAACAACAGTTACTACAAGTGCCTACGAATTTGGATGAAAACTTGCCGAAAGGGAAACATCTAACATGCCAGGCAGTGGCTTGGGAGTGGGTGGAACAACGAGTGCAGAAGCAGCTGTCTTCTTTGGCAGCTTCTGCAGCCCCACACAGCCTAGATGGAACCACACAGTTGTGCAGTTGTGGTTGTCATGGGCTACCATGTCGTCCTTGCTCTCTGGTCCTCAACAAAGACACCACAACTCCAGAACTGTTTTCCTTTTCCTGCACTTCTTTGGCACTGTGTTAGCGGTTAGATGTGTTCTTTTCTGATTCCGTGCTTGAGTAGAAATCTCTTGAAGTGGCATCTGTCTTGCACCTGCGTGAAGTAACTGCTGATAGGTTCAGGAAGACACGCACACTCAAAAACGGGCTGTGTCTTTTTCAAAAGAGCACTCTGGAGCAGTGGGTCAACACAGCGCAGTCAGTCAAAGTCCACAAAACAAAAACGCAGTATTCTACATCAGCCACAAACATTTGTGTCCAGACTTGTTTGCCTTCTTGCTTGCCTTGCTGTAGATCTCTGGCCCCTGCTTCCAGACAGAAGTCTCGGTCACAGCTGCTGCTTGGCTCCTTGAAAGTGCTCTCGTAGTATTTGTATGGGCACGTCGATGCAGCCTCTTCCACAGTGGGTGCACTGCACTATCCTGTCTGGCAATGCCCCACCCTGAGGAAACACACACACACACACACACACACACACACACACACACACACACACACACACACACACCTGCTCTTAAAGCTACATTTACATATTTTTTTTGTATGCAGCCCCAACAATCTACTATTGTTACCACTGGTAGATTTCAGTCAATTTAGTCAATTATATTAAACCTATGAGACTTCCATTTATTCAGCAACAATTCAAACAGTCTGACTTCAAGTCTTTCATTCCAGCACAATACAACC
>NC_045155.1:20652215-20692215 GCF_900700415.2 Clupea harengus | reverse complement strand
CTCATTTTGTAGTCACCGTTAATGTCTTTTAATATGTAAACATTTTAAGACATTTTTACATATAGACACATATGGACAATTTCATTCAGGACGTCAGAATACATGCCTAGGGTGCAAAAGTCATGACTGACATTATCTATGGGGATACAACCTCAATCAAATGGTCTGTGTGGTCATAGCTGCTAGTTTTGCTTCTCTGGCCTCAGAGATGCAGCCTTGACTGGCACACCTATAGTATGGCAAACTCACCTTCCTTTACCCTGACCCAAAACTGGGTCACAGCACCACTGTAGGAAATATGGACATCTATGGCAGATTCTTAAGTGTCTGTGTGTGTGCGTGCTTGGATGGGGGAGGTTAACGCCCTCTATTTAATACGAGTATTACATTTCAAAGGACAACATCTTAGTGAAGGAGTAAAAATTGTATTAAAAGTGAGACTACTGCCCCAGATACTTCTTTAATCTTCTGTCATGTCCCTTTGAGTTCTTGCTTGAGATTCAAGGTTAGAGAAAAAAGGTGCTTTCGTCATTCAGCCCCCTGCATATCACTATGCAGGAGACGCGCAGCCTGCACCAGTTCAAAGGGGGATTATGCTCATCTCTTCTTATGAGATCTCTGCCTTTTGATGATAGTCATGATACCCCTAGCTCCACGGTTGGGTGTATTTACCTTTCTCTATGTTTTCCACTGCGTTCACTTTATCCCATCTGCTATTTTTAAACTCTCTGCTATTTTTAGGCTGACGCTATTCTCTGTTGAATACATGTCATTCTCCCTCAGCCAACCAAATGTGTCTAATACCTACTTTGTCCGGGAGTGGAGTGAGGAACACAGGTTTATTATTTCATGAGGACACGTTTGTAATAGGGCCTTAAAGTTGCATGTAGTGCATTTGCCCAGATTTCTTCAGCAAGTGCTCTTCATTCACCCATGTGCTGTTAAAGTGATTCAGACAGGGCAGGCTGTTGGATGACAAAAAAAGGAAACCGCATAAAAATACTCAGGGCAGTGAACCAACGAATATTGACGTTTTATATGCAGGGCGGATGTGACATCACTGGGAAATGGTCCTAAATAATAGATATGGCTGTTTTTTTTTTAGGGCAAGCCAGTACCCATTAGTCTCACTGAGACACAGCCATGGTATGTGGGTTTTATGCCCTTCCAGTAGCTTTGTGCTAAATGGAGTGCCTATACTGATGTAGATGTTGATTGTGCAGCACAGAGAAATGGTTCTTATTTAAGTGTGCGCTTCAAGAACTTTGGCATGTGCACTGGAAAGAGTTCAGAATGCCCCAGTGGCCCCTGTTTTCAAGTGTTTGCAATCCAGTTAAGGGGCTTTTTTCACTCGTAGAAGGAAAGATGCCATGTAAAGGTTTTATCTGCTGAACAACAAACCACGATCAGTTAATCCTGCCTAGAAGTACCACCAAGAAGCACCAGATTAATGGCTGACAAAGGATTCTTCACTTGTTAAGGAAAGTCTTTTTAGTGTTTATATGTTTTCCTTGAGACCACATTAATGCCATCAAGATTTGGTGGGCGAATAGAGCAATTGGCCTTGTTATCAGCATTGACAGTGGAAGATCGCAGTGACACTTCCTCCACACACCTGAACATCTCAGATTAAGTGCGCAGTGTACTAAAAATCTCAAATCAAGTGTGCAGTGTACTCAAAATCTCAAATCAAGTGTGCAGTGTACTAAAAATCTCAGGTCAGGTCAGGTCAGGCAGGTTAGTGTCCTCTCATGGCATACGGAGGATGTTCTCTGCCCTGCTCCATAGACTGTGTTTGAGTGTAGCGTGTAGCATGCTGTACGGGATGCTGTGCTGTTGAACCTGTCCCACCCCATTGGGATTCCCTCAGGGAACTGGTTCCTCTTCGTCCCCTTCCTCTTAGTGCTCCTTGCATGCGCTGGTCCCTCACTCACACACACACACACACACACACACACACACACACACACACACACACACACACACATACAAACTCCAGAACAAGTGAAAAACTGCTTTTAGTACTTTGTCTTATGGTACAACAATCAAAAGCTTTTAGTGCCAAAGCTGCTCTGAATTATTTACTGGCTGTATTATTTGCTGGGGTTTGCGGAACGCTCCCTCTCTCTGATAGGTGCGCTCAGCGAACACGTTTCTTTCCCCTTCCTGTGCCATCAACCACTGAGGGGTGGAGGCAGAGACGAGGGTGGTGCTCATTCCACCTTCCTCCACTAATTCTTCCAGGCTCTTCCTGCTAAGACACTCCCCGCGCGGGTGGAGGCGGTGGGGGGAATAATTAAAAAAGCTTCAAGTTCTCATTATCGTGCTGAGTGCCATCAGTATTTTAAATGAGTAGCGTGGTGCAGAGCCCCTACATGAGTCGGCCTCCGGGAAACCGGGTGAGTAAGAGCATTGTCGTGTGGTGTGTGAAAGTGTGTGTGTGTGTGTGTGTGTGTGTGTGTGTGTGTGTGTGTGCGGTCAAGAGGGCCTGTTGGATGCCAGGTACTGCATGGGTGTACGGGAATGCTGCGATGCGTTGCGATGCCATGTTGTGATGCCATGTTAGCCACGTCCTGAGCTTGTCTTAGGCTACAGGGATGTGCTGAGCAGGGCACAGGGAAACACACCAAACCTGATCCCATCAGCAGAAGCAGCAGCCTCACACACACACACACACACACACACACACACACACTCACACACACTCCACTCCGCTTCAGTGCTCCTCCCCAGCGCCGGACAGACGGCGGCTATATTTTAGTCATGAAGAACCAAACATAAAAAAGAGAGTGAGAGAAAATGGAATAGAAAAAGAAAATAGGCAGCTTTTAAAAATGGACTACCTTCCTGTCCCCGCGATGTCCTGGTGTTCTTTCTTGTCGCTAGCGTGGCAGACAGAAGCAGGCATGGAGGATGAGATCAGACTGGAGTTAAACAGCGCTGCCGTATTTCTAGTTTTTTTTGTTTCTGGGTTTGTGTCTGATCTTGTCTGGAGCTTGCAGACACGCTGTAGGTTCTTCTTCTTTAAAGGAGTGTACGACAGATGTGTCTTACCCCTAGCAGTGTGTGGTTCTTGTTGTTGTTCTTTCGCCACCATTCTTACTGGTTGAAGTAGATCAGGACTTCTGGTCTGCACTCCTGTAATATTTATCTGCTGGAGATTTTCAGCGTGCTATTTTAAGATGTGTTAATTTTAGGAGGGTACTGTAGCACGCCGCTGGAACTGAATGGAGCTGTGTGTCTTTCATATTTTAACTGTTGTGTAACATGTCGTTCGGCTTCATTTACTGGTCCTTGTGATTAGACGAGTGATGTAGTTTTTGTAATCCAAAACTAAATCCGTCTCCAGACAGCAGTGATGTGCGTGAGAAGGCATCTCTCTCGTCCTGTCAGGAGCAGCTGTGCCCGGTGCTCAGAGCTCCTCAGGCTGCTGCAGGTGAAGCATTTCCTTTCCTGTTTGTCACTCAGATGCGTTGCGTTCTCTTTGTTTCAGGCGTTTGTTTTGTACTGTACTTGTTTGCATTTCTTTCTGGAGTGTAAAGCAGTGAACAAACACAATGAAATGCCTGGTACAAAGAACCAAGATGAACAGAATCCTCAGGGACACGGAGAAACATCATCGTAATTGCAACTGTGAATAAATTGTAACTACTTCATGTTGTCCTGATAGAAAAGGACTCCCATGTGTTCAAGTCTGAAGCAAACAAGATTGTGCATAACACACGGGTCTCAATAAGTTTGAGTAGTGTAGTCATTGGGGATTTTAAAGTTCTGATTATGCCACAAACAAGCTTCAGAGTTCAGATCCAAATATATTTTGACTAAGTAATGTATTTAGATGGGGTTGTAGTTTTAGGTTTTCACACAAAATTACAGTAAAATTGTTTTACAATGAATTATTTTCAATCTGTAATTATATGAAATACAAAATACAAAATACAAAAATGCTTTGGTTCACTTTCACTTTCCTTTCTGCGATTTGTCTTTGCTTGTGTTGTCAATTTGACTGTGACTTCAACCTGAAGTATTACCATAATAGTGGTTTAAATTATTTAAAGAAAGATGCCACGGAAAACCTCACGCAAGGCACTGTGTGTTACGTAAACCACAACTGCAAGGGTAGTGAGCCACAGCTGAAAAAGCCTGCTTTTTAGTTTGATTCGACAAAACACACATTTTAGTCATTTAATGATATTACATAGAAGGTTAATGCAAATATGAAGGGAAATCCTAAATTGGAGAAAATGAGAGAGAATACCAAGATAGACAATATCTTATATGTATTTGGACATGAAAAAAAAACTTGCAATAAAACTTTTATGAAATTGTGTCAAGACTGTCAAAATTAAACTGTAATCTCAAGTTGAGCTATATGCCATATAAGCCTTCTTCAGAGGCCCTCCGCACTTTAATGCTATGCTACCTGTCCTGTAGCAGTGACAGAGCAGGCTTTTTATAACAGTGTTAGCATAGCCATCACTCTTAGGAAATACCTACATGGCAAATGTTACTGTAGATATACACTGGACTAACATGACTTTGCCTGTGGTTTGGCTTTTGGAATGTGCAGATTAGGGGAATATACTATACTAATACTAATACTAATACTAATATAGTTTGAAGATTAAACACACTACTCACCACTCCTAAAGGACAGAGGCCTGTTAGACTATTTGGTACCACTTTACAATAAGGTTCCCTTTATGAAGGTTTAAAAATGGTTTATAAATAGGTTATTAATTAGGTTGTAAACCCTTTGTAAGTCATTAATAAGCCATTATAAATGAGTTATAACACAGTTCTTAACACATCGATGCCGGCTCACTATGTGGTAAGATCCCCATTTTGGCAACCCACTGTCTATCCCTTAACTGGCTATACTAGCCCATTGCACACTCCCTACCATTCTTGTATCTGTTACTACCAGCACGTAGAGATTACCCCCGCACCGTGGGGGGGCCTCGCATGTTCAATTTGAATGTTAATTGTTAATTCAATTTGAATTACATGGGATGCACACAACGTCCTTATTGTCTTGTATGTGTTTCCAGAGTTGATATAGAAATAAAGAAAAATATATTTAATTGTGCTTTCTTTGTTAGGTAGCCTAGTCACGTGACGACATAGGTCAGAAGGTCACAGACCGGCGCGCCCACGGCAAATAGGGAGCTGTGGGGGGGGGGGCTCTCGTGTTTCCGTTACGGTACTGGTTACTACCCCACTCCTTTTGAACGTGTTCTCCCTATGTGTATGTGATTTGTGTATGTTGTGTCTGGATGCTACTGGATGGCCTAAAATTTCCCTCGGGATTAATAAAGTATCCATCCATCCATCCAAGATCAAGTTACTGCTTACTACTCATTAATCTTATGAGTTACTAACAGGTATAACTGGCAAAAGGCCTTATTGTAAAGTGTGAAACAAATCATCATCTATTAATCAGTTACTATCATTTATAACTGGCAAAGGGAGCCTTATTGTAAAGTGTGAAACAAATCATCATCTATTAATCAGCTACTATCATTTATAACTGGCAAAGGGAGCCTTATTGTAAAGTGTGAAACAAATCATCGTCTATTAATCAGTTACTATCATTTATAACTGCCAATTCACTTTTACCTAATATAAATTTTTCACATGGAATGGAAAGTAAGATGCAACAGATACAAGCAAAAATAATGTATTCACACATGTTAAAAATCAACAGTCAAAATAATAAAACTGTTGAGTACAAGTGATGCTTATATTAAGACATAAAAGCTTTACGCAGACATCAATAAAACACTTTGAAAGAAATAATGAGATTCAGACTGGAAAGGCTTTTCGTATATCCATGAACAACCGTCCAAGTGGCCCATCAGGGTGACCAGAGCCAAAAAGTCAATAATTTTATCCGGATCACGGCACCGTTGTAACAGGTCCTGTGTTGTGTTCTGTGTGAGTCTGTTTGCTGGGCAAGAAATGGCCACGCACTGAAGTTCTGATGCTTTGTTCCAGCGAAGCGGAGCTCCGTACACTGTACACAATAACATACAACGAGACAGTCTGTAACATGCAGTCGTCAAACACACTGGATATTAGCCTGTTAGCAGAGGGAAAACGTATGCTAGGAACCTCATGGCATAAGACAAAACAAGCTAAATGCATTAAATATCACATCGTATGCATCACTTGTTGCAGTTCACAATCTTTTAGTATATACACCGTTATGTCATCATTATACTATGACTTTGAGAGTTTATCACTTACAAATATACGTTTAGTTTCTTTGACATACCTCTCTTCAGATCAGCAACTTCAAACTGAAGCCTGAAAGGAGAAATGCCAACAAAACCGAGTTTCTTAAAGGGGCAATACAAGTTGTACTCAGTGTGTTCAAATAACAAGATTTAGTATATACAAATCAGGATCAAATATGTAACGGAGTCCAAAAGTGTTGCATTTATTTCATGAAATGTCACCAAATCCTGATTTGTTTATATTTAATCTTGTTATTTGAACACACTGAATACGTGAACTTCTATTGCCCCTTTAAGTAACTTGGCTTAGTTTGCGTCTAAAGTTAGCATGCTACTACCCAGCAGTAGTACTGGGCAGTAGCATGCTAATTTTAGATAGCTGGCTGACACACCTCGCTAATCCCCTCAGACGTATTGTTCAGTTTAAATAAATGGGTTTCTACATTGCATAGTGTCTCGGTAACTTTTAAAAAAATCTAAGCAAAAAAAGTAAAACAAACAACTTTTAAATCGCTGTTTATCTTCTGGGTAGTAGCATGCTAAACTGAGATGCAAACTAAGCCAAGTTACTAAGCGACTAAGCGAGCCCCCCCCCCCCCCCCATGCGAGGCCCCCCCCCCCCCATGCGAGGCCCCCCCACGGTGCGGGGGTAATCTCTACGTGCTAGTAGTAACAGATACAAGAATGGTAGGGAGTGTGCAATGGGCTAGTATAGCCAGTTAAGGGATAGACAGTGGGTTGCCAAAATGGGAATCTTACCAAATAGTGAGCCGGCATCGATGTGTTAAGAACTGTGTTATAACTCATTTATAATGGCTTATTAATGACTTACAAAGGGTTTACAACCTAATTAATAACCTATTTATGAACCATATATAAACCTTTATAAAGGGAACCTTATTGTAAAGTGGTACCGACTATTTTAGGTACTCTGACATGCCTTGATGTTTTTGTATATTTCCCACAACTAAATACATGCATGCACAAGTGGCATATATGTAGAAGATTAAAGGTTTCTGGGGGTGTTCTTTTTATGACTAGGACAAAAACTCGCAAAGCTTTAAAGGCATATTGACAGCAAGAACAAAAAACAATTTCCCCACTGGTGGGAAAAAGACCTTTAAGGCTGTTCTACAAGATGTGCACCGGAGCCATTCGGTGAAAAGTTATTTCTTATTTTGCTTGTACTGTTTGTTTAGTGTAAAAGTTCAGTCAGTTCTTATAGTGTACTATAGTGGTGTCTAAAAGTTGGTGTGTAATTAGCTAAATGTGATTAGCCAAAAACCCCAGTATTCCAGGTGTGTTTTGTCCTTTGAAAACACCTTAACATCCCGCCGTATCTGACACATCAGGACATGAAGTAGCTTGTTTGCTGTCTGGATTGATTTATCTGGCCTGACCCCCTCTGGCCCTCCTGCCAGGCTATTTTTTGACAATCACAAGTCTGTAGGCGGTGTTAACTAATGACTGGTTGCTGCCCAGTCCTCAAGAGAATTGTCATTCAACACTCCCAGACCCCACCCTGGTTGGAGCTGCTAAACCAGCCCACATAGCATTGGACCACGGGGACAGATCCAGCACATGTCGGGTTCCTATCTGGACCAGTTCTGCCCCATAGTGAATTGCCCCCTGGGAGACTTTATCGCCCGCTGTGCCCTCTGTACATTCCTGACGCATGCCCCTGAATGCATGCCCGACTCACCTTGTTAATGCCACCCGCGTTAGACCACACTGCATGGGCTGAAGTCAGTGCGCTGCTTGGCACCAAACCTAACGTGCACGGGGGTGACACGACATGAACACTATCGCTAGGAAGTGCCCTATCAGTTGAGGCATGCTGTTGCGCATATGTGTGTGTGTGTGTGTGTGTGAGAGAGAGACACACACACACAGAAACAGGCAGGGGGTGGGCAGGGCAAGGCAGGGTGGGTTGGGGTTGGGAGGTGACTCTGATTACTTGGTGCATGGCCATGTGTGTTTTTGTTCCATTGCCCCGGCTTGGGAAAACAGGTGCTATTTAAAGAGAAGGCTCTGGACTCGTGGGGCTGTGGGCTCTTCCTCAGTACCAGACCCTTCTCTCTCTCTCTCTCTCTCTCTCTCTCTCTCTCTCTCTCTCTCTCTCTCTCTCTCTCACTCTCTCGATTGTTCCCTCTCTCTCTCTCTCTCTCTCCTTCACGCTCTCTCTCTGTTTTGGTTGTGTTGGGCACTGGGGTTTTGGGTAGCACGCACTGAGGATTGGATTGAGTGGCTTGAGCACGGTGGTTTGGACATCAGGGGTCCGGAGAGCTTGGGGGGGCATCAGGCTGCGTGAGGCACTGTGCAGTTGATTGACTGGGCACCGTGCACTGGGCACTGGCGTTTGTGCACGGGACTGGGACAGGGGTGGGCACTGTTTTGCGTGGGTGAGGCATGTTTGCGAGCAGCGTGAGCGAGGTGCGGGGGGGTCATGCGCCCCGGCGCCCCAGCCGCCAACTCAGTGTCCCCTGCGACGCCCCCCAGATCCCGAAGCCTGCGCCGCCAGGGGCCACGGTGCGGCGCAGCAGCAGCATCAGCAGCGGTGGCGGCGGTGGGGGGGGCAGCGGGCGCATGCTGTCGCTCTCCTTCAGCGAGAGCGTGCGCAGCGACATCGACCGCTACCTGTCGGACCAGGGCCTGTACCCGCTGCGGGTCAACGAGCAGGGCGAGCTGCAGAGGCAACGGGAGGTGCGCGCCGCCGCCCAGCTCAAGAACCTGGAGGATTTCCTCAAGACCAATGGTGTCTCGCTGCAGGAGTGCGTCTCCTGCCAGACCGGCATGCGCTACAGGTAAGGTGGGGTGGGTGGGGGTAGATAATAGGGCAGCAGGTACGAGGTGAGGTGAGACGGTTGATATGAGTAGATGGGTAGGAGATGGTGGGGAGATGGCCCTCTCTCCCTGGGCAGAGATGGGGAAAGTGGGGTTAACAGCCACTCAACAGGTGGTGTGACCCCTCACTGAGCGAGGGGGATTTAGGCTATCAGGGGACTGACAGCCGGGGAATGTGTGTTCATTGCTTCTGCCTGCTCTTAACTCTTCTCTCATAGTGAGTGGTTTCTTCTCTGTAGGCTGGTAGTACGGTGTCTGTCATTTTGTCTTTTCAAAAGCCTGTTTTATTTCTGTCTGTACGTCCACGATATGGTGCACCATTCGATCAGAAATAGATCATTGTAATATCCAACAGTACAGTACAGTGTGGCAATCTTCTGGCTGCTTCTGCAGTTCTATTGGGGGTCACTTTCGGCAGGCTCACAGATGCTTTCCTCTTGATCTCAGAAAAACAAGGGCTTATTTGCTCTGGCACCAACTGGCTTTCCTCTTTAGACAGACAGACAGACAGACAGACAGACAGAGCGGTCACCAGACAGCAGGCTAGACAAGTAATGCATTTCAGCAAGAAGATGCGGTTCAGTGTGGATCAACAGTAGTAGAGTCCGCTAACTGTAACTGCACAGACAGGCATGGGAATTAAAGCAGTGCACATTATTATTATGAAAAAACTATATAAGAATACACTTATATGGATGAAAAGAGACATCTCTATTGTTACTGGTAACTATACATCTTTATTGTTACTGGTAACTATACATCTCTATTTTTATTGGTAACTATATTACCATAATGATGCAGTAACTCAACATCACTTCAGCATATCCTCTGCAGGGACAGGGCTGCACACGTCACCTGTGTTGTGTACACAACCACTGTCCCACACCGGACTCCAACTCGCTACCTCGGGCATGGGAGGTGGATGTGCTAGCAGGAAGCCTAAAACCTGTGGGTGCTAACGTTTATCACTAGCACGTCTCTGAAGGTGTCAGTGAGGTTAACACACTGCACAGCACTGTACTCGCTGGCTACCGTTACCACTTACCCCCTTAAACCTCACTCCCATTTCAGGTCTACGGAAATAATGTAACCTGTACTGTGCAGACAAGCATAGTGCCGCACCGGACTCGAACTTGCAACCTTGGGCGTGGCAGGTGGGCGTGCTAACAAGGAAGCTAAAATCCATGAATGCTCGCGTCAGTCTTCAGCACATCTCTTAAGGTGTCGGGGGTGACGTTTACTCACTGCACAGCACTGTACCTGATGGCTGCCATTACACACACACATCACATAAATGTGCATTCTTTATCTCCAAAGCAGTTGATATTTGTTTATCAAAGTATACATTTATTTAAGTACGAGGGCAAAATTGCTAATCAGACAAGACCTTACTTTTGATACCCAAGAAAATTTGGGTACAATGAACATAATTAAGGAAATCATGAACGTGCCATTACACATACATGATGAATCTGTTTTATGTACATAAAAAAACTACCAAATTAAAGTGATTGCATTGTGTGTCCCCCAACCTCAGACATGGGGAGGAGGCTAAAACCCATAGGTGCTAGCGTTGCACTGCTCAGGTCTACTAGCTATGCTAAAGTAAGCTAACTGTTAGTTAACCAGTGGTTTGTTATTGTAGACATTCCCTTATCACTGTGCATTTACACAAGAAAAACATCAGCTGAAATGTAGGCTGTAAATAGTCCACAGTGTTGGTGGTTTCTATTTAAAATAAATAGCAGATACAGCAGATGAGTATCCATGAAGTCAGTTGAAAGGTCAGGTGCAATGTAAGAGGTACACATGAACATTAATGCCCTATGTTGCTAGAGGTTACGTTATGTGACCCCCCTTTAGCTGTTAGCTTGAGCTAGTTGAGTGGCTTTCATAGATAGTTACCTTGTCACTTTGAATTAACACAAGCAAAACAACTGAAATATAGACGGTTATTAATCCACTGTGGTGGTGGTACCTTCATTTATTTGAAAATGAAGCTTAGCAGTTATATGTTTGGACTGCTCTGTTTAATGGTACTTCATTATACGACCAACATAACGAGGTTACTCAACTGGCTGTTGGTTGTTCTTAAATTGTAGCGAAGGTTTCCGAAGTTGTCTAAAATGTTTCCCCATTCATTTCAGTGGGAAATAGGAAAGAAAAATGAGAAAAACAAAAGAGCCACTGCAAACATTTTTACACAAGTGCTCCATGGGATCAGGATGGAGGGGTATCTATATCTCAAAAGTGCTAGCGGCAGAAGCTGCACCAAAAAATGGAATGATAAAGAGAAGATCACTTAAAAAGAAGAGTACTTGCAACATGCTGACACAATCTCTAATTTAGAAGAACAGTACTGTGATTGCATCATGCTGACTAATAACACTGAAGAAGAGCAATAGTGTGATTGCTTGTGCAATGACACTAAATATGGACGGCTCTTTATTAGAGCTCTGGCTTCAGCGCTGCCCCAGGCCAGAGCCTCTGTGCACTGGATTATCGGCTTTTCTTTTATTAACCATCAACTGGGACATTGCTCTCGTCTCTGCCTGATTGCACACACAGAGGCTTGGCGTTGGAGTCAAGTGACTCGCCCCGCCATGGAGCAATCTGCAAACCAGACAGACATTTTAATACACCCCGTGCTGTGTGACAGTGAGAGCAGTAGATCAGTAGCCTCTCACGCTGGGAAACTGATGAGCAGCACTAGTCCAGCTGTCTGGGTGCTGGCTACCGCTCAGAGTCACGTGTGTGCATTTTATCCCGGTCAAACTATTTGTTCCGGTGGGAGCCAAATGTTTGCGGCTCTCGTCTCTTTGTCTCTCTCGGATGGCGCTCGGACGCGGAACACGAGTGGCGCTGGTGCTGAGCGGCGTGCTTCCTTCCGCTGATGCGCCGAGACAGTTGCTGGGACAAAGGGGGAGTGAAGTATGTAGTTGTGGCCCTCATCGAGCGCAATCACCTCCTACCCCTCTCCCAACCCCCACCCTTCCCGCTGTGAGGAATTACTCATATGTGACAGTTCAGCAGCGTATCGAGTTACACAAGCTATCTAGCTTATGAGGGTGGCCATTGCTGTAATGGCCCACTCCGAGTTTCCGAACCGCAGTGGGTCCCACTCAGGTGTCTCTAAAGAGGCTGTAATTATTTTGGCAGGTGACTCGGATGTCATCAGAGCTTTATTGCGAATGCGCCTAACAATGGATTCGGTGCTGTCACCGGCTCGTAATGACATACTTCAGCAACAGTGCAGAACTACACCTTTTACCTCATGATGTGGTAGATACCTCTGACTATTTCATCACCATAAATCCATTGGAACTGAGAACAGCGGATCAGACTCTAGTTTCTGCCCATCTTTCATAGTGGGCATATGTTTACTGAAGGCCTACTATTAGTGATCAACATGTTACTAAGCACAGTAAACCTTCTCGTTTGCCTGCCACGATGCCTTTCGTGTTCTATATGCCAGGATCTGTTTGGCATGTGAATCTTCCCCGTGTGCAGCACGAAGAGCTGTTTGGTGTTTACTATTTCCAACCCAACCACCCGCAGATGTCACAGCTATATTAGCTGCAGCATGCCTGTCAGCAGTTCATCTTGGTCATCTGAAGTATTGCCCTTCCACACACCTTTGAGGATTTTATGACACTCACGAACTGTGTGTATTTCCATACACTTAAAATCTTCTTTGAAGTTGTCTGAATGATCATTCTCAATCACAATATCAAGTTGAAAATATTATTGTAAGAATATTCTCTCTTTTGGAAGATAATTTGTTAACAGATCCAGGATTATGAGTTTCGTTGCCTACCAGGGTAACAGGACCAAGGCAGGTATTTGGAATGGCTAATGAGAACAATAAATGGAGCAATATTGTCAAAGTGTAATTTAGAGGTTTGATCACTGTACAGTACACATACAGGCCCAGATGTCCAACCTAAAATCTAGTGGCATCTTCCTCCTTACTGTAACTCTAGAGTGTATCCACAAGATGGCAGTGTCATATTACAATGTATTGTTGCTTTGTGGTGGTTTTGCGGAAGGGTGCGTTCAGTCAGTTTGTCTCCATCATTCCCACCCCTTGTCCTGTGTATAGCGATAGTTGAGGAGTGTCCTCAGTAGTGATATTATGAAATGCAGATGCCAAGTTGTTTCTGTGAGCTTCATCATGGGGCTCTCTTGATTGTCCTGCCAGGCCTCTGTTCTTATCTACTGTGTCCTTACACTCGCATTGAATTGATATTGAATCATTCATCATTGTAGGTTGGCACATAATAGAACACACACACATCTTCCTCTCAAACAGCGAGGGCTCCAGTTGCCCAGTCGACAGTCTGTGTTCAGCCACACTGCTAACCCAGGCCAGGGTAGTGCTGCTGAACACTGAAGGTGGGTGCTGAACTCCAGACAGGGCAGGGTTTGCTGCTGATGCTCCACGGGGTGTTAGAGTTACGCTGGTTACTTCCTGCCTAATACACTTACAACTACAATTCACTCTTAAGCCATTAATGATTCAGTGTGGGAACTTGAACACGTCATCATCATCATCATCATCTGCGCTGCTGTGAAAATGTTATTATACTGTAATTACAGGCTGTCTTTTGGACACGTGATGTCTACTGTAAGCTGTGCCCTCTCTATCTCTATCTCCCTCCTCTCTTCTTGTCTTCCTCCTCCCTCCATCCCTTGCTCTTCGTCTCTTCCTCCCTCCATCCCTTGCTCTCCGTCTCTTCCTCCCTCTGTTGTGAATCCTAGTGGCAGAAGTGATGATGCACTTCACGTTTCTGCTCTACTTGGTCCGCAATTAGCTTCAGCTTTCTCTCTCTCTCTCTCTCTCTCTCTCTCTCTCTCTCTCTCTCTCTCTCTCCCTTTCTCTCTTCTCTTGCTCTCTTGTTCTCTATCTCTCTTTTTAATCTCTGTTTTCCTCCCCTTTCATATTTTAGGCTGGATCTCCCTGCGGGCCATGTATTCTGTACTCATTTTTTAGTTGGGACTTTTGGCTACGGTCTTACGTAACAGCAACACAAACAGGCAAGTTCAGAAACAGCGCATAAGAGACGCCCACTCTTGCAATTGCACATATTAAACAGAGCCATGGTACCTTTAACCAGGCTCTGTGACATCATTCACATTTTGATGTTAATTAATCAAAAACAGTGGCGAACTGAAGAAAGTAGGACAGGCTAAATGCACTGGATGCTCAGAATGACAACATCTTTCAAATAAAGCAAGACCAGCTATGTAGTACATTACAGATATATTTTTGTGGAAGAAGCCCGCTGGTAGTTGGCAAGCACTCAGCCGTCTGTTTTGGCCCTTTAACATTTGGTGCTAATGTCTCTTGTACTAATAATAACCTTATGTAATATATTTAATTGAGAGTGACTACCCTAACATATACAGTACAATGCAATGATGAAAAATTCAGTGTGATCTCAATCGAATTGTGATTAGCTTTCAACATTGAATTCCAATGCCCCCCAGGTCCGTCCAGTAAAAGGGAGATTCGCGGTGATTCAATTTAGTGACGGCCATGCCAGGTCCATTGACCATTGAGAGGAGCTTTATTGGGTCTCCGGTGCTGGGGGCCATTGGAGTGGAGAAACACTCAAAGGAAGAGGGAGAGAAAGAGAGCAAGAAAGAGAGGGAGTGAGAGAGAGCAAATGAATGGAAGACAGTAAGAGAAATACAGGAGAAGAAATAGTGGAGAAAGAGAGAGTGAGTGGAAGACTGTGAGAGAGGAGAGAGAGATAGAGAGATATAGAGAGGAGAGAGAGAGAGTTACCCCAGGGGGAGAGATATAGTGAGAGATATAGAGAGATAAAGAGGAGAGAGAGAGAGATAGAGAGAGATAGAGAGGAGAGAGATAGAGAGGAGATAGAGAGAGATAGAGTGATATAGAGATATAGAGTGATAGAGAGGAGAGATAGAGAGGAGAGAGAGTGAGTTACCCCAGGGGGAGCTCTATGTTAGCTGTGTGCTGAGGAGAGGAATGCCATCATGCAGCTCGACTAGCGTTGTGTTCTCCCCCTCGCCTGCCCTCTTACAATATGGCCTATTTCTGTTTTCTTTTTTTCTCCTTTTTTTTTTTCTTCCTTCGCCCATGCTCTCCTGTTCCTCTTTCTGCTTTGTGTGTAAGATAGAGACAGTGTGTGTGCGTGTTTGCGTGTGTGCATGTGTGTGTATTTGTGTTTGTGTGTACGTGTGCGTGAGTGCTGGAATGGTTAGTGGCCTGGAAGATCCACTGATCTCTACTGAATCACAGGCCTGGCCCGAGTCAGAGTGAGAGTGTGGCTTTAGCGCTTTAAAGCCGAGGCCATCAGCTCCCGCTTGTAGAACAGAAGCACCAGCGCGGCTGTCACAGCCGATCCCCCTACGCAGGCTACCTCTCCCCCTCCGTGGCAGACCACACAAAGGCCTCAGTGGTGCCCTGACTGCTGCAGGCACAACCTTGTGTGCAGTATTCACATGTTCTTATTTCCATTAGAATGATAAAAAAGCAGCTTAGCCACATGGCTAACATGCTAGCCAAACCATAAGACCCTGCTTCCCCCTTGACCCCAATCAGTCCTTGGTACTCATGTACATGGGTAGTTATGTAAAACCCTCTGCATAACAAAGTTTCTCTGGCTCTCTCAGTATGCTCTGATATGTGGGGTTGTCCTTCAGGCGGGGTAGGCATTAGAGAAAGGGGGTGACTGAATAATGAGATAAGAGACGGGGGGGAGCTAAGCCCCCCCCCCCCCCAAAAAAAAAGTGTTTATTTATGGGGTTTCTGTTGATACTGTATTGACTGGCTTCTGTAAAGCTGAGCTCTCCAAAGAGTGAGAGAGAGAGAAAGATACTCAAGCTGTGCCTCAAAGGCGTTTTAATGTCATTAGTAATGGCATGCTTAAAAATGGGCCTTTTGAAGTTACCTCTTTGAGTTTTGGATAACAGTGTGGCTTTACTCGCTGCCTCCCTAAATGTGCTGATTTGCCACAATGCAGAAGTTCGTGTTGGGAATAATTGCAGTGTTTGTGTGACCTACTGGAGATTACATTTCAGAGGATTAATAAAGATAATATTGTTTTTAGATAGTCTTTGTTCGCTCTAGGCCTCTTTGCATTATAGCGAAATAAAAAATATATTTATTCATACATATACTGTATGTATATAAATATTTATATTTATAATATATAGGTATTGTGCTCATTGAAAATGAATGCAGGTAGGTCACAAAGTGATTCAGCCCATCACTTCCATCACTGCTTTGCTTGCTGTGGAGTTCCTCAGGCCCTGCTACAGAGCAGCTCATCATTCTTATCATTTATTCAGTGGAATAACCGGCGCGACTCTTAGTATTAGCGAGGTTTGTCTTACGAATGGCTAGCAGGAAATGTCGGCTGTGCTCTAGCCCTCCGGCGGAAAAAAACCCACAGAGAGAGAGAGAGACAGATCTGACATTTGTTTTTCAAGGTTTGTCTGTGGGAAAAAAAATGCTGGTGTTCACTGGAGCATTCTGTGTTTGCTGTGCGGAAAGGAAAGAAGAAGCAAACAAACAAAAACAAAACAAACACGGCAGGCATCTCTGCTGGGGCTTCACAGGCCCCGGCCTCATCCCCATCAGCTCTCAGCGTCCGGCGTGATGGAGCTCTCGGAGGTGAGCTTTTCCCAGGCCCGGATCACTGGGATGGTTTGACACGCCGCGGAGTGGGGAGGAGTGGGGAGGAGGTAGCCATGCGAGGTGAGGGGGGAAAAAGACGAGAAGGAGTCTCTCTGAGGGATTTCGGGCAGCTTAACTTTCTAATCAAAGGAGAAAGAGAGCGAGAGAAAGACAGAGGGATGGAGGGAGAAAGGGCTTGACAGACGAGCGTTTGAAGTGCTGAGAAGAGAGGGAAAAGAAGAAAGAAAGAAAGAAAGAAAGAAAGAAAGAAAGAAAGGGGAACAAGGGGTGATTATTGCTCTCCCAGACCTGTTAGCCTCCCAGCCGTGGGGTCAATAGAGAGAGAATCAAAGGGCAGCCCTGACCAACCACAAGAGGCTGGTATGGATCAGGGCAAGGTGGGGGGTGGGGGCACAGCAATGCTCTCCTCCTGCTGGACATCAAGACATCACCAACCTTCACCACTAGGTCCAGATATCTTGTGAAAAGTGTCCTCATGTTTCTCTCCTTGACAGCCGAGCGCTATAAATGTCTGCTACTCTAGTCACATCATTACGCATCAGTGATGACAATGACCAGTCCATAGTGTACACAGAGGCAGAGGCACAGCTGTGTGTCAGCAGGAGTGAGGAGATGAGTGTCACTAAGGCAAGTGTCACTGTCCTGTAGAGTGGGCACTGCTTTCATCTGCTGGTCCTGCCCTCCACTGGATTCCCTCGATTCCCTTAATGACAGGCTTCCACTGAGAGTACATGTGCTGTAAACCATAACACGTGCACACACACACACACACACACACACACACACACACACACACACACACACACACACACACACACCTGCCAGGGGTCAGGTGATGGAAACAGGGGTTTGATTAGATTCAGTCGGTGTAGGTTACACACTTCAAGCCTTGGCTTTTAAGAGGCTTTGATTCATTACACCAAGCGGCTGGTCTCTCCCTCTCTCTCACACACACACACACACACACACACACACACACACAGTCCTCACCTCCCCACCCCTGTGCAGCCATGCAGCTGTCCCCCCGTTCTAAGTGTACTGAGGGAGCTCTAGTGTGCTGTGGCTTTAGCTTGTCAAAGGCAATCAGCGCCCCTCCTCCAGTCTCCCCGTCTATCACTCAATACAGCAGCACCCCCCCTCTGGTCTCGTTAGAAAGGTCACATGTGTTGGGCCGGAGCCGCTCGATGGCTCTCTGGGTCCGTTAGATGATAGGGTGTCCGGCGGTGTGATGGCTCTCTGGGGCCGTTAGATGATGGGGTGTCCGGCGGTGTGATGGCTCTCTGGGGCCTTTAGATGATTGGGTGTCCGGCGGTGTGATGGCTCTCTGGGGCCGTTAGATGATTGGGTGTCCGGCGGTGTGATGGCTCTCTGGGGCCGTTAGATGATTGGGTGTCCGGCGGTGTGATGGCTCTCTGGGGCCGTTAGATGATTGGGTGTCCGGCGGTGTGATGGCTCTCTGGGGGCGTTAGATGATGGGGTGTCCGGCGGTGTGATGGCTGAGCGGCTTCTGTAACGATGACTCAATTACGGCACATGTAACTGGGCTGATCTGGCATTTAAATGCACTTGGCCCTAAGTCCTAATGGTGCCATTAAGGAGTTCATGAGAACCGTGGGACAGGTGGTGGGGAACAGGCTTTCACAGAGATGAGAGTGTGTGTATGTGTGTTTGTATTTGTGTGTGCAATGTCTGTGCATTTGTGTGTGTGTAGAGCTGAATATTACTTTCATCTTACCCTTGTAGAGACACGTTGAGGTGGCTCGATGTGTTTTGCTGATGATTGATCCACAGTCTGTGTGGCATCGTCCCCACACGCATGGCGTGACACTGTGACTGGCTCTGGGTTGGGCTGAGGACTCTGTTTAGTCACACGTCGGGCTGGGCTGAGGACTCGGTTTAGTCACACGTCGGGCACCAATTTCATAGGGCAATGAGCACTGCGAACGGGCTTCACTCATCACTGAGAATAGGAAAGGATTAGTAATCGGTGGATGTCGCAATTAAGTAATTTTTTAATAGCCAATCACAGTATTACAACCATACCTTATTAATGTTCACACAAAGCTCAGTAATTGCTGTACAGTAGAGCAAACCACACATTTCCGTAGCAGTTTACACCAGAGAAGATGGAGGTTCTTTTGCAGGAGGTTAAATTAAACATTAAATATTACTCTGTTGCTTTGGAGGAACTCATACACATGGAACTCCCACGTCTGTGTGCGGACACCCCCCGGCATTGCTCTGACCCACCCATGTTTGTGCTTAGAATCTTGCTCATGTTATGAAAGTGGTAAATTAATGTAGCCAAAGTCATTAAATGTAGCTGTAGGTCATGTACGGCAGACTTTGCGTGTTGCTAGCCACGTTGGCCATCCATGAAATTAGGGCCCAACATCCCATTCAGAGCCGGTAGAGAAGAGACGTCCGCTTCCACATGTACGCTACATTGGTTACCTCCTTCTGCCTCCCCCTTCACCCCCCCTCCCGCCCCCATCCTCATCGCTCCTGAATGCTCTTTCTTCATTGACTAGCATTCTGCATAGTTACACACTGCACAAAAAAACATGTGCGAGTCACAGAGTAGACTGCATTCTAATATGTTTGGGCTTGTTTTTTGTGCCATAAGATAATCCTGTTTTACACTAAAACACCAAGGTTTGTTGTCACATGAATGCAATATCGCTTCCTTGCATGTCTGAGTATTATCATAATTTAAAAATAAAACACTAAAGCAATACACTGTATATACATTTATGCTCTCCTGTAGCTTTCATGTGGAATGCATGTGCAAGCATGTCAGTTTAAATGAACATGAGCGTCATTATTAGCATAATGGAGTTGACTGTTCTGAACGCGCTGTGCCTTTGATTTGGCTAGTGACAGGCTGCTATCAGGAAGAGGGGCAGGCAGTGAATGGCTTGAGGCTTATGGATCGTGTTAAGTCGTGGATCCCATTCGCGACATGCTGTCAGGTACTCCCCTGTACGCCTACCCATTTCGTTTTGGACAATGCTCTTTAAGGTGTCGAGAGCGTTCCTGATTGACAAAGTTCAGCTGGGGAAGCTGCTTCCCTCGTGAGCATTCACTAAAGGAGTTGAAGGCAGACATCTTGCCTTTGGCAGATGAGTCACACGATGATGCAAAATGCTGGTAACCTGTGTGGCTCCTGCCAGTGGCACTGCTGTGGTATATTTAGATGTCAGACCTTAACCTCACCCCTCTGTTTCCAAACTGAGCGCACACCCCCGACCCCCGTGCCCCCCCGACCCCCCCCTCCATCCCTCGTTGAGACAGTTTGCCCCTCTCCCCCTCGTCTTGCCCCAATCCAGGGGGTATTTGTGTGTGTGTAGGACTCCTGAGTCAACACGGGAGTGATGGCAGCTAAGCCCCTCTCACCCTTCCATCAACCCTCTTTCATGTGAATGTGACGGCAGTCATGCTCATGTAATCCCACTTCACAAAAGATACTTTAACCCGTTTACGTGCACGCCAGTGCCAATACAAACCTTAGCATAAGTTCAAAGGGAGAGTGCTTAAGTGACAGAAAACGTTTCTGTGCGAAGTGTCACTTCTGATGTCGGATTATCGGGGTGACCTGTGTGAGGGAAAGACCTCGTCTCTGAGGGGAAATGACTCTCTCTCTGTTTGCTTTCCTGACTTTCTGACACATCTTGCCTGTGGCAGTAGCATAGGTATCTGGGATCCGAGCTTGACATGATTCTTGGAGCCACCTCTTTGATCTCTGAAACAGTGTCATGTCACTGGGGACTGTGGGGAGAGATGGAAGTGTGTTGAAGAATCTGCTGTGGTGTGGCCTCTAACAGAATGAGGAGATTGTGAAAGACTGCAAGTGGAGATGTAGCTCTGGTTGGATGTAAACTGACTGCGCTAAAATCAGTTAATGTGCTTGGAATGCAAAGTGAACCCACATTGGATATTGATTAAGGTTGATTAACCCAAACAGTGGACATTACACTAGAAATGTATTGATAAGTATATTATTATCTTCTTAATTCATGATCTGGAACAACAACAACAACAACAACAACAACATTAACAAAACATCTCTGTATATATGTCCTCATAAAGGGAACACGGAAAGTCTCCCAATAAAAAAAAATTCTGCTCTAATTTGACACTGCGTTTTATTTTTAATTTGACTGCTATTTGTGCCCTGTAGGCCAGAAGGGCACATACTTCATCTAAATTTAGGAATGGCCACTCTGCCCACTTTCTTCACTGCCTCAGATACCCATCTGCTCCATCCCAGAACGGGACTCCATAAAAGTCCATGTTTGGTATGGAGATCGTGCGTCACTGTCCTGCCAGTTATTGCTCAAGCATTCAGCTAATAACACTGACAGATCACACTGGATGCAAATGTGGATGATTGCATGTCATACAAACACAACATGGTTATATTCACCTAGATGTTTTTTTAAAGGCTTTTTGTCACCAGATATCAAATACAAGAGCTTTACGGTTTGCATTTTGTTGCTTTTTATTCATGAATCTGTGGAAGGCCGGTCTCTTCTTTCAAAAGACTCGATGGTCACTTAATAGATGATGACGGCTGAAACCGTCTCCAAGGGTCAGCAGGAATACAATGCCATGCGCCGCCTGTCATGCACTTATCATTGGTGATGAATATTAAAACAGGTCAGGTTGCATAATGGCCGTACTAGTGTAGCCATCACAGTTGGGGCATGTAATGCTCCGATAGCCAATAGCCTTTGTTGTCCCTTCATATGAGGCTCTGCAATTAAGCTCCATTTGAGCTGAAGTATGAGGTCCTATTCAAACTGGGGAAACTCAAATCCTTATTGAAAGTCAGCTGTTTTTGTTTTCCTGTGTGTGATTTCCATACCATTTTCTCTGCCCCTCTGCTCTCGGGGGCGAGACGTGCGAGTTCAGCCCAGCAGAAGTGAGTGTGTTGTGGGTGCAGATGTCCACGCATGCGTGGGCAGTGGTATCAGGTAAAGCCTGATTATACAGCACTTAACATGAACCAGTGGGAGGAAGAATGTCTCCCTCTTCTCTTTCGCTATTATCGGTTTTTTTCTCATGCCCTCCTCAATTTCTCTTTCTCTTTCTCTCTTTCTATCGATCAGTCTGGGCTCTTGGGTAACACACACACCCCCTTCCTCCCTCCCTTTCTCTCTATCTCTCTCTCTCTCTCTCTCTTCCCATATTCATGGACTCAGTATACCCAGTAGGTCAGCGTTATTGAATGTTAACCTAAGCAGCGAGCTCAGTGCTGCCAAATCTCTGGCTGTCAAACGGCGGAACAGACAGACTGGCTAATACGCCACCAGGGGAAAGAACAGAGAGACTTCAGAAGACAGAAAGAGAGATAAAGAGAGGAGTGAGGGAGGGAGGGTAAGAGAGAGGGAGGGAGGGAGGGAGAGTAACAGAAAGAGAGAGAAGAGGGAGGGAGAGTAACCGATAGAAAGAGGGAGAGTATGAGGGAGTAAATGAATGGGAGAGGGAGGGTAAGAAAGAGTAAAAGAGGTGGGAAGAGAGTGAGTGAGGGAGAGAGAGAGAGAGAGAGAGAGAGGGGGGTGGAGTGAGCACTGTGCTCTCTCAGTGCTAGCGGACGGCCGTGGTGACGCGTGTGGACATGGTTCTTCCTCTCAGGCGCTGAGTGCTGATGTGATTGGTGCCCTGGTTCATCGCTTCACAGGCTGCTGCCCATGAGCCGGAGCTCTGGGAGACACACACACACACACACACACATCAACTGACAGACGCGTGCGTGCACACACACACATTCACTCACTCACACACACACTCACGATTCTCACAGAGATTGGATTGGACACATTGCAGACCTCACTCACTCGCAGCACAGCTGTTAACTCCTCTCTCATCACTTTCTACACCACCGAGAGAAACCTGATTTCCTCTTCAGTCCTCTTCAGCTCTGGAAAACTTTGCCTTGTTTCCTGCTATCAGAGAAGGGACTTTTTGAGAAGGGAGGGCTTCAAATCTGAGCCTTTTGTGAGATCCAGTCAGGACACAGAGGGACTTTAAATCCAGCTTTTTCCTCTCTTTAACTCTTCTCTCTCGGTTTTGTTATCTCTCTCGGTTTTTTCTCTCTGAGTTTTTGGGGGTCTTACTCCATCTTCTGTTCTGTGACCCCCCACCCCACCCCACTCACACAGACACTTTTGACCCGACTGCCCACCTGCCCCAGGGGGTGGGGGCGCGCCAGCCGTCGCCGGCATGCAGGTGTCGTTGGTGTGCACGGACCACCGGGGTGTGAGCAGGAGCACGGAGGACCGGCTGAACCGGCAGAATGCCAACAGCCCCACCACCAAGAGCAAGTTCCGCGCCGTGGCCATGGTGGCGCGAAGTCTGGGCCACCTGACTGTCCAGAACGCGCCGTCCTGCAGCGAACAGTGCTTGAGGACGGGCATGAAATATAGGTAGGAGAGGACAGACACTAAAATACACTCAGTGGGTCAGCTGGCCAGAGGAGGTGAGGTCGCGTAGCGTAGCCTAGCGTAGCCTAGCGGGTGACAGAGTGTGTGTGAGAAATGCTTCTGTTTACTGAGGTATTTGTGTAATATAATATCTCTATGATGTAATATGCAAACTGAGTTAAAATATTATTTTGCCCTATTGCTGTAACAAATGACTTTGCTTCTGTTAATTACTACTGACCAGTGATGCACCTGCGTATTTTGCATATGAAGCACAATTTTTTATTTAACATTTATTGATTGTTCCCATAACTATCTGGGATAAGAGAGTTTAATAATATTTGGCCAATGAATCAGATATTGATCAGGACTTGGTGATACAAGCGATCATCTACTGGTGTGAATCTGTCACAGAATAACAAGCATAGTTCTAGTTTTGAATGTGATGGTATATTGAAATGGCTGGCCTCTTTAAGACTAAAAGAATGTCTCCCTTCACCCAGGCTGAAATTGGAATATGAATGTATAATGAATTATAATGAAATCCTGAGATTCCAAGTGAAATCCAGGCTTCTCATTAAAATGCTTCTCATTTTTAAAGTCCAACTTTAAATCACCTGAGCTGTGATTATAAAGTCACTGTCACACGCACACACGCACGCACACACGCACACACACACACACACACACACACACACACACACACACACACACACACACACACACACACACACACACACAGAGAAAATGTCTGTGCTATTTCTGTCAGCAGAGGTTTCCCCCTATGTAGAAACCCATTAAATCCCATATAGAAATGATTTATTTCAATGTAAATCCCCCCCCCCCCCCCCCCAACTTCCCCATGCTGTAATTTCGATAATGGCACATGAAAGCCAGCCTGTTGCTGTTTAGGGTATAATGCTTGATGTGAATTCCACTTTCCTATTAAGCTAATGTGTAACTGAACACCAGCAGAACTCTGCTCCTGAAAAAGAGACAGCCTCCCGCTGAGCTACAGCCGCACGCGTCCGCTTCAGCTTTTACATACGGCTAATTGATCCCACTGCAATTACCGCTATGGACATTGTGTTCACATGTGATGCTGTAGGTGGAAGATGTACTGATTCATAATTTACACATTTAAAGCTGCCCTGATACCACAGGAACACAGTGCAGCACAGCATAGGTTAAGGCATTTGAGCAGACAGAAGCTGTGTCGTGTAAAGTGTTGCCTTTTTGAGTTGCTCTGCTAGTTTGAGTTTCTTTAAATCACACATGTAAGGCTGCATTATCCCAAAGGAACACAGCCTGACTGCGCACCACACCGTAGGGGAACACATTTGACCAGACAGAATGTTTTTACGCAAATAACGCAAATGCTACCCTTTTAGAGTCTTTGCCAGCTTTTAGTGTCTTTAGATCGTGTAATCGGATAAAGCTACACATGCTGACACGCACACCGTAGCACAGGACGGTACAGGTTAACACATTTGTAGCCGTAGCACAGGACGGTACAGGTTAACACATTTGTAGCCGTAGCACAGGACGGTACAGGTTAACACATTTGTGGCCGTAGCACAGGACGGTACAGGTTAACACATTTGTAGCCGTAGCACACTGTAGCTACACAATGGAAATTGCTCCCTTGCTCCTGTTCCTGTCCTGTCCTTCAGTTTGATCTCACGATCCTAAAACACCTGATCCTAAGCTCTCCTAAATCAAATCTTCTCTTGTTGCCAGCGCACATGGCCACAGTCTCTGCAGCCTCCTCACACACCAGCAGTCACGCCCATCGGCTTTATTATTATTACTGTGCTATGAGCAATACTCCATAATGGGTGGTTGTAAAACCAGGCCAGCCAAACCAATGTGGTCCTCTCTCACCGGGCTTTCAGCTTTACTAGTCTCCTGTGACTCATGAGAAATGGCACGAGAGTCGCCGTGATGATTCAGACATCTATAGCAAGGCATCAAGTGGAGCCAATTAGATTGATTTCAACTTGGCATGTTGCACCTTCCTAGAAGAAAAAATAAAATAAAAATAACCAACATTAATTCTCCCACAACAGATTGATGAATACATAATTGGTCCATACTCTTTATACGCAGATAGATGTATAGAATCACAGTGGGTTAAAAATGCATTCTTTCATAACTGAATTTCAGTTAAAAGCTATAAGTGAAATGTTTTTTTCTTTTTTTAAGAATTCTTTCATGCTTTCATGCAGTGTTCATCCACATCGACCCGCACACACACACACACACTTTCTCTCTCTCTCTCTCTCTCTCTCTCTCTCTCTCACACAAACACACACACACACTCACACACACACTATGTTTTTTTTATTTGCCTGTCAGCTCGTGATGAAAGTGTATTTTATTAGAGTGCTCTCTGTCCTCTTCTACAGATGCTGTGTGTTAGGCTTGCCTGCTGTTAAAGGCTTATTCGCTAAAATATGGTAATGTATGTGTTACTGTAACTCATAGACCGGAGTCTCACTAGAATATGGTAGTGTGTGTGTTACTGTACCTCATAGACCGGAGTCTCGTCCCACACTGGAACGGTCTGAACCGGCTCTGCCCGCCTCCCACAGGGCAGTGCACTCTGGATCTTTCTTTCTTGATCCGAGGAAAGTTTAGGCTTGCTGACTATCTCTGCCGGCTTGATGAAATAAAAGAACCAAAGATGAAAGTGTTTTATCGTCAAATTAGAGAGAATATTTCAGCCAACACCGCCTTGTCGTGTGCAGAGCCGCGGGCTCAGCTGGAGAAGTTTGGTGTCTGTTCTCTTTTCTGTTCTGTCTCCAGCCATCCAGCCATCCAGCCATCCAGCGCCAGGGTAGGGGTGACCTGCCGGCACAGAAGCTGCTGATGGAGGAGCCTGTTTGGGGAGATGAGCCACTCCAACCCAGTGACTGATGGTGTCTATACATAGACCTGTTGGAGCTTGTGTCAGGATGTAGTCACAGGCGCTGTGGGGTGGAGGGTACATGTGTGTTCAGCTTTGCTGCAGAGGACGGTTGCTAATTTAGACAGTTTTAGAGGTTATTTTGTTTTCCCTCAAGGACAGGGATAAAGGGAGGATGTTGTTTTTGCTCCCATTCTCTGGAGATGCTGCATGGAATGTCTCTGTGTCTGCACAGACACCCTGGATGTTTGGAGTAGCACGTGTGAATGAAAGTTGGAATACACAGTATTCAGTATAATATTGAAAACATTCACTTTCAGTCTTTGGATCTCATTTACTGTTGGTTCATCAGTTCATGTAGTCAGGTATACTGACACAAAAGAAATATCAGAAAAGAATATGACCAGTGTCTTTAGAAAATCCTGCAACACCCCCCCCCCACACACACACACACACACACACACTCACAAACATAATACGACATCTGTTTGCAGTCAGGTTTAATGATGTGGAGTTCCTCTAGATAAAGCTACAATAGGGCCAGCCTCAGATAGACACACACACACACACACACACACACATACTCAGTGCAGATTGTGT
Organism: Clupea harengus; assembly: GCF_900700415.2. Classification (NCBI taxonomy): domain Eukaryota; kingdom Metazoa; phylum Chordata; class Actinopteri; order Clupeiformes; family Clupeidae; genus Clupea; species Clupea harengus. The sequence goes on along the minus strand of NC_045155.1, from coordinate 20,665,527 downwards.
GGAGTTGTGTTGTGTTGTGTTGTGTAAGCTCTCCCAGAGGGGCGGGGGGTGGGGTGCTGGGGTCATATCTGAGCCCTCACTCTGAGTTCCCTCTCCAGGGAGGACCCCTGTCCCGTCCCCTAGCCCTGATCAGTCTGCTCAGCCTGCTGGGTATCTCAGGGTCAGGTCTTCGTCATGAAACAGATTCTCCCTGTCTCTCTCTCTCTCTCTCTTTTTCAATTCAGTTTGGTCTATGTCTCTTTCCCTCCCTCTCTCTCTATATATTATCTCCCTCTGTCTGTCTCACCCTGTCACTCTTTCTCACTCTCTGTCTGTCTCACCCTCTCACTCTTTCTGACTTTCCATCCGTCTCTCTCTCTCTCTCTCTCTCTCTCTCTCTCTCTCTATCCCACTCTCTATTTGTAGTGATAGGTCTCTCTCTCTCTCTGTCTCCTTGATTCTGTTCTGTTTTCATTCACCTCCCCCCTCGTCCCTCACACCCTCTCCCCGTCTGACCCACTCCCACCCCACCGCCTCTGTCTCCAAGTGTTAGGTCTCCATGAGAGTGATGGTGTAGTGATGGTGGTGGTATGAGGAAGGGGAGATGGGTGGTGTAAGTCCACTGTAGTATGCACTGTGAGCTGGAGGGGGGGATTGTGCATCACAGAGCAGAGCAGAGCTGGAGAGAGGTGAGAGTGTCTCCTGACACTCCTGAAGCGCGTGGAGAGCTTGAGCTTCAGTCGGAGTCTGGCCAGCGCTGAGCTGAGCTGAGCTGAGCTGAGCTGAGTCGTGCCGCCATTATGCAAGCGCTCCAGAGAGAGTCTGGTCTGGTGCAGGGGGAGCCATGACTACACACGGTGGAGACGAGCGTCACGTCCGTCTGCTCATCAGAGAGAGAGAGAGACAGATGGACAGAGAGAAATAAAGGGTGAGAAAAGCTGATAGAGAGAACAAGAGAGATAATAACGGAGTGCGAGACAGGGAGAGAGATGGGGTGGGAGAAAGACTTAAGGGGAGAGAGTGGTGAAAAGAGAAAGAAAGATGCAGGTGGAAACACAGAGGAAGAGAGCAAGCGCATGAGAGGGAGCTCCAGGCCATGAGGATGGAGATGGAGAGAGAGCTCTGTGTCAGGGCTGCTCAGATGGTCAGACTGTGGGTGGAGGTCAGGCTTCAGCAGACTGGGGGTGGAGGTCAGGCTTCAGCAGAATGAGCGCTCGGTGGGCAGGGGATCCACGCTGGCTACTTACTCCCCGATGAGCAGCCTCTGTGCGGGGTGAGAGAGGGGCAGTAAGGTGCTGATGCTGCACTGCAGTTTGGTGGCTTCCTCATTCTCTGGAGTTAAACAGCCTCATCGTAATAGCCTTAATCTTAATCGGAATCCTAATGGATAAGGTCCCTCAGTGGTGTGATGTTTATTTAAATTGTGCTATTTTAAGCCTGATTTAAATTTCTCCGCCTTAATCCTCTTATACTTTCTATAACACTTTTCTTTTTTCAAACAAAGTCCTTGTGTTGAAAGTTTCACACCGCAGAACTGTTTGGCAAAGCTAATATGAAAGGTTTTGAAAGAGATATTTTTCCCTGTTTATATATTTATTGGGAGTGGGTGAAGGAGCCGTGGGGTGTGAGATTGGAGGCTTTGATACGGTGTCTTTTGGCTCCCTGGGCGGTGCTGGAGTGATGGGGCTCGTGCTGTGGGAGTGTAGCCAGGAAGCAAGCTCCTGCTAGGGCATCGCTCAGCTCAGAAAACCCCACCGCACCCCACCCCACCCAGTCAACACTCCACCCCTCCTCTACTCATCCTAACCACCATATCACCAAGCCCCCAGCGTGTCTTACATAAGTACACTCACACACACACACACACACACACACACACACACACACACACACACACACACACACAGATAGCCAGTAGTTACTGTTAAAAAACTAAAAAAACATTAAAAAACATGCCGGTCAAAATGTTTGGTTATGCAAAACATAAAATTGTATCCTTACACATGACATTTGTGTTTTATGCAAAGCAAATAAGTCAATTTACTGAACTATATATTTCAAATGTTTTACTGATTAAAGTGTCATAAAATCTGACCGATTCTGACTGGGGGGAAAGCACATTTGATCCATTTTCACGTGTCATTCTCCGGTATATATGAAAAATGGTTTGAAACCAACCTAGTTGCAACAGTAAACAATATATTTCTGTAGTTCTTTTAGTCTTAGAATGCTTGAAAAGCGAGCATTTAACAGCTTTTTTCCCAAGCTAAACTTTAGTTTTAGTTCTTTAGTTCCACGTCTATGGTTCCTAAGCAGGAATTAGAAAAAATGTAGTGTCAAGCACGATTGACGGGTAGGATTTTGGACATCATCTATTCATGTTGAATTTAGCTGTCCACCCTACATTCAAATGCCCACCCAAGGATGACATCTGTGACGTTGTCATTCTTTTGTCAACTTAGGTGTAGGCTACATCATATTTGCGTTCGTAACATAACTTGTTATTGAAACATGCTCCAGCAAGTCCAGTAAAATAATTTTTTTCTTGACACCTGGCCAGCAAGAAAAAAAACCTACCAGCAACCCTAACACACACACACATAGACACACACACATACTCATACACACACACACACACACACACACACACACACACATACACACACGCATACACTCTCTTTCACTAGCTTTTACCCTATCATCCTTCTTGATGTCTTAGAAGCACACTATGAAACACACAGAGAGAGAGAAGGCAAAAGTGGTGGGGTGGGAGGGGTATTGGAGAACATACAGAGGCACCTTCACTGTTACTCACTCCACTGCAGTACTGTCTGAGGTCTGAGGTGTGGTGGAGCTGTGGGAGACATGCTGTGTCTTCATGTTTAAATATTAGCAAAAGGAAGTGGCCATTGAATCTTGAGTGCATTTCAGAGGGCTTACTCTCTAGTGTAATAGAGTGCATTATTTATTAGATTTATGGAACTACTATGTGCATGATAAAGTGACTCCAGTTAGTTGGTCTGTGTGTGTGTTTGTGTGAGCATATCAATGTAAATGTGAGTTATTTAACATTTTAAGCAGTGTGAGTGAGTGTGGGTGTGTGTGTGAGGGGTTGTCTGTGTGTGTTTTTAAATGTGTGCATGTGCGTAAATCAGGAGTATTAAGGAGTGTACAGGAGTGTACAGTATGTGTTTGTATGTATATCTGTGTGTGTGTGTGTGTGTGTGTGTGTGTGTGTTTCCCCTTTGAACGTAGCCAGCAGCGCTGGGTCATCTGCCATGCTAATGAGCCCATGTGTGAGGGACAATCCTAATGAAGACAGCTGCTCTCTCTGTGCCCAGCCCACGGGCCCAGGAGGCTGAGAGCGCACAAGATTTCTGCCCCATCCACCCCAAACTAAGCCCCTCTCTGCACACACATACACACACACACACACACACACACACACACACACACACACACACACACACACACACACACACACACTCACACACTCACACACACAGATACACACAAACTCACAGACACACACAAACTCACAGACACACTCGCACATTTTCTTACACATGCACACAAAAGCACACTTTCCCTTTCTCTCTCTCTCTTGCACACACACACACACACACACACACACACACACACACACACACACACACACACACACTGGAATCCCTTAAATGCATTATGTAAGTGGCTTTACTCACAGGGTTGAGACTGAAGTCATTCAGGGTGATAGAAGAAAGAAGACTGAAAGAGAGAATGAAAAAGCCCCCCCCCCCCCGCAGTGTATTCACAAAAGCTACAAAAGCTAGAGATAAATACACTTTACTCGCAGCAGTCGAGATCTTTATGATTTATTTGAATGCGGTTGAACTGAGACATGTTAGAGGGAGAAAAAGCTTTTCAGATAAGGACAGGAACATACAGTGTAGGCACGTAACCAAGAAACCAAACGGCGTCAGGGCTGTAGGATACGTATGTTCCCTGATTTAAATATAGCTTGGCGTGTTGAGCATCGTGTCAGCTTAATGCACAAGGGCCTGCCTGCTGTTCTGAGTCCCTATGCACACAGTATAGGAGATATGTCTATGTATATGAGAGCATTTGCTGGGACATGTCTTTAATGTCAGCGCCGAGGCAGCCAGCATGTTTCACTCATTTACAGTAAGACTGCCATATTGATCCGGCTTGAAGGGGGCTCTCGTCAAATGTCCATTAACAAATGCCAAGGATTAGCCGAGCAACCGCAATCATTCTCGACGGGCACAGACACGGGCAGCTGCCCAGAGTGGAGGGCCTCCAGGGGGACTTGAAGCGAGCCAGCTTCCTGTCTGCGTGGGCCGATTCCAGATTTACACAGCACATAGCGTCCTCCCCAGAGCCCCTGAGCCACTGAGTGGATCGATGCAGCCATTTTGAGAGGCAGGGCATGCTAGATGACGATCGTAATCGGTCTGCATACTGGCAGCGTGTGGCTCAGGCGGGAGGACATGAAGCGTCTTACAGGGGTTGCAGTCACAGGAAGAGGCGCTCACACAGCTGCTGATGCTGCTACTGCTGTTGTTGTTGTTGTTGTTGCTGCTGTTATTGTTATTGTTGTTGTTTACAATGTGTCAGTGCTGGCATCAGGCCAGACTGTGAGGAGTGCTGACCCCACTGACATGTGGATTGTCAGTAAATGTCCTACAGGGTGTGCGGATGATAGGAGGGTGTGTGTGTGTGTGTGTGTGTGTGTGTGTGTGTGTGTGTTTGTCTTAGTAAATGCTTGCATACCACCCATAAGCTTGTGTGTGTGTGTGTGTGTGTGTGTGTGTGTGTGTGTGTGTACTCTGTGAATATATTCAGAGGACATGGGAGGAATGAAAGCTGATAGTCAGCAGGGTGAGCTGCAGAAGGGGGAAGGTGGAGTATTGTCCCTCCAGTCATGGGGCAGGGGATCTGCTGAGTGCTGCTCTGCCCTTGTCTGAAAGACTGAAAGACTCCACATGTCAACACACCGTAAAGCCCCAGCGCCACAGCACAGGCCGCTGGGTCACAAGCTCTCTGCTGTCCCTCCACACTGGAGCTTATTAACATGCTGATGTTTGGATTGAGGATCATTTGTGAGCGTGTCCAAGTCAAAAGGATAAGCAGACAATCTGAGGGTGTATTGTGGTGTGTGTGTGTGTGTGTGTGTGTAAAGAATAAGATAGCCATGATTCATTTGGCTTACCATTCACCACCTTAAACAAGTCTTGCACCATCAGGAATTGATAAGCGTCCCGCTGTAGCTCCTGACCGCAGACACAGTGTTTGGGCAGAGCTCACAGTATTTAGAGACTGCATTTAGAGAGGGAGCTTTGGAGCCTGATTTATGAAGTCCTCTCGTCACAGTCGATATGAGAGTCCACTGAGATAATGGCATGCAGCTTTCTGCTTGCCTGGCTAGCGGCCACATTGTTCCAGTTCATGGTGTACATTGTGCGCTTGTGTGCCGTTTGGTTTAATGATCCAGTCGGTCTCCAGAAGCCCGGGGAGAGGGATTTGAGCTGCGTGATGTTGTTAGGGTTACTGTGTTGGACGGGCCTGTCGTGACTTCTGCATGTCATGTGAATTACATCTTACATCTGTATAGGAGTGTGCGCTTGTCTGTGTGTGTGGATGGCGGGGGCAGTGTGTGTATGTACATGTATGTATAGGCATTTGTTTATGTGTTTATCTGTGTGTGTTGTTGTTGTTGTTGTTGTTGTTGTTGTTGTGTGTGAGACAGTGAGTCCATTTACATGTCTGTCTATCATGAGAATGTGTGTAAGGTTGTTGGAGGTGTTTTTTGTTTCTGTGTGTGTGTGTGTGTGTGTGTGTTAGTGAGTGTATGTTTGTTTGGATGTCTGAGTGTCTTTGCGTCCACACACACACAGTCACACACACATTCATAGCCTGTTTGTCCCTCACCTGCTGCTGTGTGGGGCTTGGCCTGTGATCAGAAGGGCAGTGCAGCTGTGCCGATGGCATTCAACACAATACCCTTCTGGCTTTTTCAGCCTGACCAGGACAGGGTGACTTTAGGGTGACTTTAGCCAGCCTTGGTGCTGCTCAACAATAACAGACTACATAACAGAGTATGCTAATGCAGAACAGTCTCTTATTTCAGCCCTAGATTTGTGTGTATTCATATGCTCAGACAATATAATATGTGTATGTGTGTTTATTTTAATATACACACACACTGATATAGTATAGTGTATAGTATTAGTATAATATAGTACACACACACACACACACACACACACACACACACACACACACACACACACACACACACACACAAAGGGCAGTCAACAAGCTGCTTAATATTGCTCCGATTTGCTACTATTTGCACCTGCTTTTCCCAAGCTGGGTTCCCTGAGTGAGCACAACAGAGAGAGGGGGGGGGGGGGGGTCAGAAAGGGGGAGTAGCTTTATTTAAGGTAGCATCCCAGTGCAAAGAGATGACACTTGGCAATTTGGGGACTAGCTGCTTTATTTAAGGATGCATCCCAGTGCAAAGAGATGACAGTTGGCAATTTGGGTTCTTTTGAGTTTTATGTTGAAGGGGGTGCCCCAATTTTTGCCTGCAAATTGTATTAATGGCTTCGCTGAACTGCTGTCAGTTGTCCCCATTGATTGTTAAGTTTTTTTTTTTTTACCATAACAGGGGATTTCAACCATCCACATAGATAATAACATGGACAATAATGTTCAGTTATTATCATTTATTGCACTACTTCACACTTTTGGTCTCTTGTAGCATGTGAAAGAGTCTACGCAAACTCAAGGCCACACTTTAGATCTGGTTATTTTTAAAGGTCTTGACCAATCTTCTGTTAGGACCTTTCTGTGTCTTTTTTGACTGATCACTCCGAATGTTCAAATCAGCTCTGTTTCTCTGACCAAAAGGTGGTATAAATGAGAGTACCAGTGCTCAGTTTATGGAGGCCAGAGCCCTGTCACCAACTTTGAATGCAAAGGTAGTTCATGCGCTCTTGGATAACTTCAAAATGATAAATAATTGGATGAACAAAACATTTCCTCAACTAAATAAAGAATAAAACAGACATAATTGTGTTTGGCAGCAAAGCGAATAGAATTAGCATTAGTTGACAAGGGAAGCTCATCATTGCTTTTATTTCCAGTAGAGTGGACTACTGTTATGGTCTCTTAACTGGTCTTTTAAACAGCTGCAGCTTATTCCAAATGCTCCTGCTAAAGTTGTATCCTGGACCAAGAGCACATTACTCCAGTTCTTAACTCTTTACACTGGCTTCCAGTTAGTTTAGAGCACATTACTCCAGTTCTAAACTCTTTACACTGGCTTCGAGTTAGTTTAGAGCACATTACTCCAGTTCTAAACTCTTTACACTGGCTTCCAGTTAGTTGTAGAACAGACTTGGAAGTGCTGCTATGGGTCTAAATAACTGAATGGTTTAAGCCCTGAATACATCTATGATGTGTTTAAAGAGTATAAGCCAAGTAGGGCTCTTAGATCCATGGACTCAGGTCAGCTAGTAGAGCCCAGAGTCCAAACTAAACAGGGTGAAGCAGCATATCACTGTTAGGCTGCATACAACTGGAACAAACTACCAGAAGATCTTAGATGTGCCCCAAATGTAGACGTTTTTAAATGCAGGTAGAAAGCATTTCTCTTTTCATGTGTGTATGATTGAGCTCATTCTTACTGTGCCTTACTTGATTATATTACTCTCTTTTAGTACTTTATGTACTTAGTACTTCCTTTTTAATTATATAACATATCTTAATTTAACTGTTTCGATGATATATATTTTTGTATTTATATAAAGCACATTGAATTGCCTCTGTGTATGAAATGTGCTGTATAAATACACTTGCTAAATGGCACAGGATGAGCCGTCTGTCCCCAGCAGTGTACTAAAGAGGCCCCCCTCTGCTCTGCTCTCTCTTTCTCTCTCTCTCTCTCTCTCTCTCTATCCACCTCCTAGCCTGGGCACCAGGAGCCATGAAAGGCCAATTACCCTCTCCATCTACATCAAAGACCTCACAGGAGCCCCCAAATGCCAGAATTAAAGGACAGGGCCGTAATTAGGGTAGACACCCAATCTGGGTATAGTACAAGACCTTATGAAGTGCCTGTGCGTGTGTGTGCGTGTGTGTGTGTGTGTGTGTGTGTGTGTGTGTGTGTGTGTGTGTGTGTGTGTGTGTGTGTGTGTGGATAGGGTTTGCCACACTATGAATTAATTAGCACAGAAATACATCGTCAGACTTTGTCATCAAACCAATGTGGCTCTATGAGTATGTGTTGTGTTGAGTTTGCAAAGGTAAATATTTGAATGAACAGTTCAGTTCAGGAATCAAATGCATCGTACACATTGTTCATATTTTTGTAATAATATAGTTTATCTTTATATTAATATTGTTTGTTATTGTTTCAGTAACCATTTTCCTGGATCTTTAAAAAGCTGATATATTTTATTTCGCTGTATGTCATAGAATGTGTGAAACCTAATCTGTAGTAACCCTACACTGCAGTGGAGTTACTCAGGTGTCAGTCGGATCGTCTCCCAGAGGAGTATATAAGGTGTTCCCCGTAATGGCAGCGTCTTGAAGTCTAACACTGTCTGGTCTAGGTGCGACAGTATTTCGCACGCTCCATAATTAAAGAGGGCTAAAGACTTGGGTGACCTTTCCCTCTCTCTACTCCTCTCTCTCTCCCTCTCTTTCCCTCTCTCTGTCTCTCCTCAGCGGCTGGCTGCCTGCCCTGGAGCCTGGGGAGCGCGTGGAGCCGTAACAGACCTCCGCTGGAAAAGTGTTAAATATTCAGTGCAGTGCGGTGTACTACACAGGGGACAGGGCATTTCCATTTAGCCGATAACAACCAGAGACACTCGAGCCGCCGCATGTGCGCGACCTTACCGAGACGTCGCACTCGCTTGCTCACTCAGTACGGACTGTCTTTTGTCGCGTTAAAATATTTCTTAATCTGCCCAGTTGGGTGGTGAAGTGTGTTACTTAGATTATTAAAGCCGTTGCTGAGACTACAGGAGGTTGAGAGCCATAGAGAAGAGGAGGGCTTCTGTGTGGTCACTTGTATGCTGGTCTAGCCATGGCTAAACTACTTCAAACCAATCAGCAGGTGGCCAGTTCACCTTCACCCGCTGGTCAAAGGATCCCTTCTCCGTAACCCAACCCAGGCCATTCACTTAAAAATTCATCACTGGTCCTCTAAGCCTGCACTCTTACTGATAATTTGATTTAAGTGGGTAAATACTGCAGGTTCTGCCCCCCCCCCGTGACTTTGTGAAGAGGTGACATTGAGTTGGAGTTTGTTTACTGTGGCTGATCTGGATTTACTGGGACTTTTTCCCCGGCTTGTAATACCACTGACCTCCCAATTACTAACACAATGTGAGAGACACCCTTGGAGAAATGTCTTTTCTAAAGGTCCAATCAGTGTCCAGTCGTTGAATTAAAACATTTGTAGTGTCCAGTTGTTGAATTTAAAAGCATTTCTTGTCATGAAATGTAAATGTCAGAAATGCTCCTCTGAAGAACCTTTTATTATGGGTTGTTCTTGCGTTTGTTTGAATTCCACACTCCACCTACTGCTCACACACTTGTACAGTTTCTCATGTTTGGCAGATGTTCTTTGGTTAGCACTGGAATGCATTCACCTTTAACGTTCGCTTTAAGCTGCTTGGCAACTCTGTCTCATAGGGACCTTGCTCCTCTCTCTCTCTTTCTCAACTCTGTATCAGCTCCTGAAAAAGCGAGGAGAAAATACACAGTCCGTTTTTCCCTTTTATTCTTCAAGGTCATGTGCCCACATGCCAATAAACATTGCGTTCCTTAGCGATGAGAACTTGTGCTACCTTCTGCTGACTCTGCCTGACTTTTCTGTGCCGCGGTCCGTCTCTCTCGCTTCGGCTTTTGTGTGAGCTCTGCCTTTATGAAAAAGAAAATAAATGTTTTCAGCATTCCGGCAGCCTTCACTTGGTCCCCAGAAATCCTCACAAAAAGAGCTGTTCCAGCATGTCAGGGTTAAACGCTAATTGCTCCATCTGAGCAAGAGAAGGGGAAAAAAAGAGTGAGGTCTTTTCAGAAAGAAAGGAGGCCTTCAGAGATATGGTTTGATGCTTTCCATTTCACCCCTGACATTTGGAAAAATACAGTAATTGTTGAGATTCCTAACCTTGGCGCTGTGCTAACCTGACAGAATGTGAACAGGAGCCGTTACCGAGGTGGTGATTGGCCTTCTGAAGTTGCCACGGCAGCCACGCTGTATCCAAGCTGAGATTTCTCCTCTGTTCCTCCGCTCAACCCGGGGGGCGATGGCTCTGTTCACTCTGGCCACTTCCTGTCCGTGTGTCCAGGTCGACTGCCCTGCTGAGTCCCACACAGACCACATCTAACGCATATGGACACAACACATCACATCTTATCAGTCTTTAAGACTGGCCTGTGGGAAAACATTTTACTGTCAGATCAACACTTCAAAACTTTGCAAGGTCTTATCTTATGAGTAATATTGTGGTTGTTGTTCAAACTTTAATGTAGGAACCACTGCTTTGCATGTCATAAAGATTACGGTTGGTCGAACATGTTTGGCGGACTGTAGCTGCAATTAAATATATTAATTGAGCTTTTGAGAGGGCAGGTTTTCTCCTTTGCTTATTTTGTTTTTAAACTAACACGTTACACTAACTCTCTTTCAGAAACCTCGGAAAATCAGGTTTAAGAGTGTCCTGCCTTGGATTAGGTAGGTGTTCCTTGTTGTTTTTTAATCTGTCACCACAAGCATCATCCTTCCATTCTAACATTCATGTACCATCCTATTTCCCTCACAGGAACATGGGTAACCTTCGGGGGGCAGATCACAGACGAGGTATGACAAAGACCTGTCTTCCCCAAACTCTTTTCCTACTAACCTGATCCTCTACCTCTACACCTTGATATGTTGGCAATGCTCCTGGCAGACAGTCTGACCCAGGCAGCCACTGTGGTGTGGTGTGGTGTGAAGGACCCAGAGCTGTGCAGCCACTGTGGTGTGGTGTGAAGGACCCAGGGCTGTGCAGCCACTGTGGTGTGGTGCGGTGTGGTGTGGTGTGGTGTGGTGTGGTGTGGTGTGGTGTGGTGTGGTGTGAAAGACCCAGAGCTGTGCAGCCACTGTGGTGTGGTGTGGTGTGGTGTGAAGGACCCAGAGCTGTGCAGCCACTGTGGTGTGGTGTGGTGTGGTGTGGTGTGGTGTGAAGGACCCAGAGCTGTGCTACTGTGTCTGTGCTGAGGTCATGTCCCCTCTTCAGAGCCCTGTCTCTCCTCACCTAAATCCCTTCCCTACTTACCTGCCAATGTTTTCTCTGCTAACCCCCTCCAACCACACACACCGTATCGCTTCTTCTTCTCCCTGGCTTCTGTTCTCTCCATCTGTCTCTCTCTCTCTATTTCTCTCTGTGTGTCAATTTCTGTCTCTCTCACATGCAAACACCTTACCTCCTCTTCTTTTCCCCTGTCCCTGTTCTCTCCATCTGTCTGTCTCACATATATACGCACACACACACACCTCTCTCTCTCTCTCTGTCTTCCTCAGATGGCGGAGCAGGTGTTGACTTTGGCGTATGAGAATGGTATCAATTTGTTTGACACGGCTGAAGTCTACGCTGCGGGGAAGTGAGTGCTCTTTCTCTCTCTGTCTCTCTTTCTCTCTCTCTCTCTCTCTCTCTCTCTCTCTCTCTCTCTCTCTCTTTTTCTCACTCACTTTCTCTCCTTTCACCAATCTTTATCACTCTCCTGGTTCACTTCTTCCCTCCCCGTGTGATTGGAGAATGGACACACACACACACACACACACACACACACACACACACACATGCACACACAGACAGACCTGTAATTTGGCAGGTTTGAAAAAGCTATTGCTCTGGTAGTTTTCCTTTGAAGCTGCAAACTGATGCATCCTTTATAATGTGTAAAAGTCAAGAACATGAGTAAACCTCAGGACTATGTCTGAAAATCAGAATCGATTTAATGTGATATTGTTGAGGATACTCAATCTAAATAGCATGTTTATATGTATGTGATAACAGATAACCCCAACCTTTATTTATCTCTATATCATATATGCAATACATTTCTGCATCCAACATAGAATCATACATGAAAATCTAGTTTGTTTAGGCATGACTTAATGTATGTCCCACAGAAATAACATATAGGTTTTGGTGTGTCATTTTCCTTGGGCGCCTGCTCATGACCATTCCCACTGGGGTCCTGGGAAGACGTACTGCATGTCATGGCATGACTTTTTCAGTAATGGCTTTTTGGAAACTATTTATGACGGGAATCTGCCTGTTCCATCAAAATAAGTCAGACAAGTCCAATCCAACAATTTACTGTTACTGAAAGCCGTTTTATGAATCGCTGTCCAAAGCCATTTTTCACTCAGGACACACGAGTGAATGGAAAAAGAGGGGTATGAAACTAGACTTAAAGAGAGACAGTCATTGCATCAGGTTGGCCATTGTTCAAAAACTGTCATGGGCTTTGGTACAAACTGCACAAATTGTCTTCGTGACTTTTGGATGCCCGTTTGTGGTAATACACGATCCTTAACTCTGTGACTGGATAACAGACCCCTGGATCAGAAGTAAGGACTGCCTGGTCTTCAACTCGCAAAGCTTAGATCATGGTTTGCTTCCATGATGAGGGCTTTAGAGGAAGCACCTGGCTGAAACTAACTCATATGCCCCTGTGCGTACGTCTAGTGGAGGCTCAGTCAAACGTGGCGTAGATGCAGGGGTAAGCTAATCCGGCGGGTGACCAGGTTAAACACACACAGCTCTGGTCTCCGCTCGGAAAGACGCGCACACACACACACACACACACACACACACACACGCGCGCGCGCGCGCGCACACACACACACACACACACACACACACACACACACACACACACACACACACACACACACACACACACACACACACACACACACACACACACACACACACACACACACACACACACACACACACACTGAGAAACTGACTGATCTGCTCCAGCAGGTTGACAGCTCAATCAGGCGAGGAGCCGTAATGCTGCCATCACTGCCTGACAGATCAACGCCAGCTTCATTTCACCATTCATTATATCTCTATATATCATACGCCATAATGTATATACGTACATTATATGCAGTAACTCTTCACTGACACCGTTCCTCAGTGTAGCAAAGCAGATTCAGGAATGTCCAGAAACGGGTAATGTAAATTAGATATAGCTTCTAAAATCCTTTGCTATCTATATGTTTTGTGGAAGATTAAATATGTTTTTGAGTTGCTGC